>NW_017306866.1:935874-955081 GCF_000935625.1 Nanorana parkeri | reverse complement strand
GGACGCTTGTGATATGGGGGGGGGGCCCCCCCCCCCCCTTGTAAAGCACCTCATCCCAATGTTGAGTGTCAAGGGCCTCTTTAATTACCTTACAATAAAAATTAATACAATAAACAAAAAGTTAAATCTCAAAAGGTCCCAGGTGATGTCAATGACCAAATATGGTCAACTGTGTTTACTTTACAACAGTCTATTTTGATCTTAACGTCTTGTCACTGACTTCGGAATTTTGGGGAAAATGAGGGTAGCACTGTGTTCCATACCATTCCCCCATTTTCTCCACACAGTTTGAGATTTATCAGACCTCACTGTCATCACAGTGGGATTGTAAACAAGGAACTATTCCTTGCAATATCATTGTTTCCAAAACCTTTCTTCAAGTTTCTGTCTTCACAAAATCCAGGTAAGATAATTAGTGTGCTTCCCTTAACCACTCATACGTGTACAATGCTTATGGACCAGAGCAATTTTTACATTTTAACTATGAACCTGGTTATTCAGTGATAACTTTGTCATTACTTAAGACTACAAAGTGACACATACATTATTTTTTGGGGGATGAACAGACAAATAAAATTTTTACAAATGACAAAACTGTTAGGGGCACCCTGTTAGTTAGGAGGGGACCTAAGTTTAGTTAGTGGCTTGGATAAGCAGGTGTTTTATTTTTTGCCTTATGCTATGGACTTGCTGTACAAAGTTCTCCTG
Organism: Nanorana parkeri; assembly: GCF_000935625.1. Taxonomy (NCBI): domain Eukaryota; kingdom Metazoa; phylum Chordata; class Amphibia; order Anura; family Dicroglossidae; genus Nanorana; species Nanorana parkeri. The sequence goes on along the minus strand of NW_017306866.1, from coordinate 954,373 downwards.
CATTGAAAACTATTTGTTTGCAGTCTTGCTAAATAAAAGTGCAGAAGAAACCTTGCGCATGATTTACTATCTGAAAGGGTCATTTTACACAGCTGCATTTTGACAGCTACTCCTAACTACATAATGCTCAGCAATTCCCACCTGTCATTTTGACAGCTGTTAATTGACCATAATAGCGGCCAAGGGAGCGTCAGAAGGCAGGAAGTAGCTGGAGATACGTCCTATAAACATTATTGAAGTGAAGTGGTTAAAGTGGTTAAGAGGCTAGTGGTTAATCTGAAGTAGTTAAAGCTGAACTTCAGGCACATACTATATTGCATACTACATTACCAAAAAACAATCGAGTTAAGTGTTATTTTGAAAATGTAAAGCATAACTTGAAGTATTTTCCCTGGAATGGATAGCAGGAGGTAAGTGTAATATGTTATAACACTTACCTCTGTGCTGTCTTTTCTGAAGTCCAGCTTAGCAAAAACTGTGAATGCTCAATGCTTCCGGCCCGTGCACATTTTGCTTTATCTATTTCTTGAATGGAATTAGTCACAGCAATGACAGCATTATAGATTTCTACTGCAGAACTAATTCCATTCAAGATATAGTGTGACACTGCGATAGCATATTGTCAGATTTGCATAGCAATGAACTGCCACAACAGCCCCATATTACAGGTTTGACGTTGCAACAATTTACAATGACATTGCATATGCTTGATGTAGTGTTTAAAAGTTATGTAATGCATGCAAATATTATCCAGAGCATCTGATAGATCCCTGGGAAGATTCAATACAAGGAAAATAAACCTGAAAATAGGAAAACCAGTGCATCCACTACATGCGAAGACTGATAAGCTGCAATACATTACATTTTTGGTTTTGGGTTTTGATATACCTTTGTTTTATGTCTTGGAGTTACAACAAGGCTTGAGAGGAAATCTCTGTTAAAGGGTAAGTCCACTTTCCTAAGTGAATTTAGGAAAATGGAATTACCTACCCCCCATCTGGCCCCCCTATACTTACCTTTAGGGAACGCTCCTTCCCCTCTGCTGGTACGAGTGTACTGTGCATACCCCGTACTGCCGTGTAGCGCAGCCCTGAGTTATGGATTTTGGACTACACGGCAGTACGGGGTACAGATAATACCCCCATACTGGTGGAGGGGAAGAAGCATTTGTGAAAGGTAAATATAGGGGGGGAGAGGGGCCAGATTGGGGGAGGGGGTAATTCCAGTTTCCAAAATTCACTTGGGAAAGTGGACTTACCCTTTAAGTGAAAAGAAAATCCACTCTTAGTTGTCACAGGAACATGTATCCCTATTAGAGGATTTCCCCTTTTATTTCTGTTACAACTATAAAATATAGGTATCCCATTACTTTTGTTCCTACGGTAGGTGATAATAGTCATCAATACAAATAGAGGGCGTGAATGTGCCCAGCATTCACAGACAACAATACAAACTTGACAAGGGTTTTTAATACTGTCCATTTCATTCAGAACAAAAAAAAGTTTGGCTTTACATACTCTTCAATACATTCACCATAGGTAGCAAAAAATGCTTATAATTAGAGAAAAACAAATATGTGCTTGATTTATAAACCTTTAGTTTTCTGTTTCTGCTTATCTTTGATTAGCTTTTCCATGTTTCTCTGCATATCATTCCACCATCTCTTGTGTCCAGCATTTTCCACAGCCGAGTAGGTTGAGTGAAATCTTCAGACAAGGCATTAAAGTATTAAACTGTACGTTTGGATGGGTGAAATATATGTAGAAACTTGTTAGGAAGGATTTGCTATCTGTCCCCCCCCCACCTTATCATAAACCCAAGCAAGCCTATGGTTTCAGAATTTGCAGTTTTTGATGCCAAAAACCAGATTGTAGAAGCGAACCGAGTGCCCCAAATGTGGAACAGATTTTAACATTTTCATACCAGTCAGTTTTATTGAGTTTATTCACATTGTATAGTGCATTAGTAGTATTTGTGTAGTGCATTAGTAGTAGTATGTAAGCATATGTTGCAGCATGCTATAATGCAGGTGCACTGTGGAGGTACGCTGGGGTGTCATTAAAATGAATATCGTTGCAGAACACCAATGCACCTAGTATACATTACCACAACACATGGGTGTGAAAGGCCCAAACAAGGGTGAATTAATATTATGTACTAAACAGTTTTATTGTTGGAAACACAAAATGAAAACAAACTATATATTTAGGAATGAAGACATAGCAAATCAAAATCGATTGCACTCTTACTATTTTTCCTCATACAGTAATACCTTGGTTTACAAGTAACTTGGTTTGAGAGTGTTTTGCAAGACAAGCAAACATTTCTGAAAACATTTGCCTTGATATACAAGCAATGTCTTGCAATAAGAGCAAAATTTTGTAGAAAAGCACCACCCGAATAAGGCTGTAGCAGTGCGAGCGATGAGTCTTTTTAACGACAATGCAATGTCCCATTGGATAGATTCCTTGTTAAGGTTTCACAAAATGAAAAAGATTCCATTGAGTCAAGAGATAGCAGTGATTCTGTTAGTGATAGTGAAAGTCGTCCTACACAATAATCCTCCTCTCTCTTGTCCCCCTCACACCAGCCACAAAGGTACCGGTAATTGGTTTATTTTTCTTTATATTTTGTACAGTATTATATTACAGTACAGTATTGTAATTATTTTTATATGAATATTTTTGGGTTGGGGAACGAATCATCTGAGTTTCCATTATTTCCTATGGGGAAATTTGCTTTGATATACAAGCGCTTTGGATTACAAGCATGCTTCCGGAACGAATTATGCTCGTAAACCAAGGTATCACTGTATAACCTTTCAGTCACTGCATTGATTTAGGCTGCATGTCACCTGTAACAATTAATCCCAGGCTGGGTGACCATTGTAACTTTTAGCTCCACATGTTCTGCTTGTGAACAAGGGTCAATTTCCTCTGGACTTTGACTACAATAAACACTCAGAGAACATGCCGCTGCACAGGTTGGAAGCAATTTAATGTCTGATGTTTATTATCGTGATAGTGTGGATTTTAAACCCCCTCATTTCCTTTCTTGACAGTTATAAATATAGGCACATAGATATACAAATCACACAGATATAGACTGCTGCACTCATTGACTTCAAGTAGAATACCTGCTTACAGCAAAGTTCATCCTCCAAAGGTGTGTGAACGTCAGAACTTCTCATAAGTGGGCAGCACTTGTAACAGTCAGAGTGTCTGAAAAAAACAGTGCACCTCTCTAGTGTAGAAGTCTTTATTAAGTGAAATATGTAAACAAGCAAGAAAGGTACTCACAAACAGCCGATGTTAAAAAAGCCTGTAGTGTGCAGCGGTGAATCTGCACTCAATGAACATCAGATGTCAGTCACATCAGGACCTGCGATAAAAGCAATCCTCCTTCTGCTAACATGACAGGCAGGCAAACATTAACGCGATACCCCCTTAGTCAGATCCTCAGGTCCTGATGTGACTTACATCTGATGTTTAATCAGTGCAGATTCACCGCTACACACAGCAGGCTTTTTTTTAACATCGGCTGTTTGTGTGTACCTTTTGCGCTTGCTTACATGTTTCACTTAATAAAGACGTCTACACTAGAGAGGCACACTTTTTTTCTGTTCTCAGAATACCTGCTTAACCAGCTAGATACAGGAGATTACAATATACACTGCCTGGCAAAACAAAAGTCACAGACTATACGATTTAGTTGGACCGCCTTTAGCTTTGATTATGCACGCATTAGCAGTCTTTTCCAGCACATCCTGACGATTCTTGATGGGGTTAAAGTCTGGACTCTAGTGGCCAATCCATGTGTGAAAATTCTGCTCCCACACAATTTGATCCCAATGAGTCCTGGCATTGTTATCTTGGAAGGTGTCCTTGCCATCTGCGTCATTCAGTATATTCAGGTAGGCAGCTCACCTAATTTTTTGGGGACATAATGTTGGTGAACCTTAGACCTTACTAACTGAAGCTACCCCGATCATAACACTTATCCAATGGAAGGCTCTTACCTTTCTACCTAGCTAAATCCAGGTGGTGACTTTTTTTTTTAGCTTGCAGCATCAGTTCAGAGTACTTACTGCTGAACAAGTAATTGATCATTTGAGTAGGTTGTTGGCATTTCACTAGCTAAGAACTAGGGATGTTCAGGTGCCAAGTACCGTACTCGGTACAAGTACATGTACAGATACTTTTCCAGCTCCAAGACTAGACTAGAGAAAAACTCAAAAGTTTAGAGACAGCTGTCATTTTTAACCATTTGAAGAGCAGGTGTTTACACCCCCTTCCTGTCCAGGCCATTTGTTTTAAGTATTCAGCTCTGTAGTACTTTGACTGACATTTATTCCATCATGCAACACTGTACTGAAATTAATTTTATACAATTTTTTGGGGACACATAGAGCATTCTTTTGGTGGTATTTAATCACCACAGAGATTTTTATTTTTTACTATATAATGAAAAAAGTACCCTAAATTAAAAAAAAACAAAAACGTTTCCCTACATTATGTAAAAAAACTTTTATTCTTACCCATATTTTTGGTAAAACATAAAAGACAGGGTCACATTGGGTAAATGGACACCAAACATGTCAAGCCTTAAAATTGTGTGCGCCTGCGAAATTTCAATAAAATACCATACCCAAAATTGGCCATGGGCGACGCTTTAAAAGCTTTTACTGTTCATCAATTTAGTGTGATTAGTAAATAATGGCCCTAGAATTATTGCTCTCACTCTGACGTTCGCAGAGATATGCAACATGTGGAGCGTAATGGGCGAAGTTGTCGTTTTTGCACGTATGCGCACCTGACACATGTTTGCACTCGTGTATGTGGGGCTGGGGACTAAGAAGCCCCCTATGTGATAGCAAAGAGGATACAACAGGCCATCTTTATGGAGACATCAGGGGTCCTTAAGACCCATAATGTCACCTAGACCCCCAAAGAACCTGATAGCAGAGAACTGCTGCACTAGCTTCTCTCCAGCTTCTGAATTCAGAGAGTGACAGCAGAATGCAGAAGTGATGTAATATATATCACTTCCGCATTCGGACACCGGAGAGGAGTTCGGAGGGAGATTGTGTACTGGCCACCCTCTGATCTCCTGTCACAGAGCTGCTGTGCGGGGCAATGCGGAGATCGGTACCAGCGCTGCGGAGGGTGGGGGCACACCAATCTGCACCTTATACAAGTGATCCGTCGGCTCTTTAGCCGGCAGATCTCTTGTATGTAAACAGGCATCACTGCCTCACGTGTGGGCGGGTCTAACAGGCCATCTTTAGACGGCCGCTCAGATCCAAGAAGCTCCCGGCCGGCTGTTGCATTACAACAGCCGGTTGGGAAGCAGTTAAGGAGCATACAGAGCTCCTGGGATTTGTGCATCCCTGTTTTAATGTGTGATTTGTTTTTTATAAATATATATAAGGGATGCACCGATACAATTTTTTCAAGTACAAATACTGATACTTGTCCAAGTCCTCACAGATACAAGTACTGATACATTTTTGTTTATTGTTATGTGACAGTTTTTCTAAAACAATACAGACTAATGATTTCAGGACAATGGTGGAGCGCCAGAGCCAGGTCCCAGCTGCAACCGCTGCAACCCTGGTAATTCTCGTGAAAATGCCATGTATCGGCACTGGTATCTGAACTGGTAACATACCTACTGAGAACAGCTAAACAAATGCACAAAAATAATTTTACTGCTATAATTGTCCAGTGTGAGGAAGTCTTTTACTTTGGCTGTTCTGATTATCACATTTCTTTTCCAATCATTTAACACCTTTGTGCAAATTATTCTCAGAGGGGCATTGAGTGAAGAGTTTGTTGGACAAATTCTTAAGCTGGGTACACACAGAGAGGTTTTTTTTGTTCAGACTGCGTGGCTGAACAGCATGGATGAACAAAACTTCCACTGTGTATATTGTATTGTCACAGCAGCTCCCACCGCTGTCAGATTACCCGAACAGTACTGGCAGCTGATTGAAAAAAAAATCATAAAAGACGGAGATTTCCAGCACTCAGTCTAAAGCATAGTGGTCACTATGTCGCCGTGATTGTCACACCCTACGTGGCCTCGAAACGTTGGCTAGTTGACACTTGGGACATGTTTCTTCAATAAATATGCAAAATAAGTGAATGCTTTCGACTTAGAGCTGGTCTTTTACAGTTTTGGAAAACACGGCACCATCCGTTCAATCACTACGAGCACCACAACCATTAATCAAGGTCCAATCGCTGTAAGGAGTGCAGGTGACACATCATAACACTACATGATTGAAAAAAAAGAAAAAAAAACTTTGCCTGAAAATGCCTGAAAAACATTGATGTTCAACCTAAAAGGAATCAAAGCTCCAGGTCTGAAGCTTTGAGGCTGATTTACTAAAGGATAAACTGTGCAAATATTCACTTTAATTATTCAATCATGTGGAAAGTAAATTCCTGTTTACTTATTTAGATGAAAATAATTGCATAATTGAAGTAAATATTTGCACAATTTATTGTGTAAAGATTCTTAATTAATTTAGTAAATGTATTTATATAATTTCCGCCTAGTGTATCGCTGGACAGATGCTGTCTGCACAGCACCGATGCTGCTGGGGGCAGCAAGTGACTGAGTATAGGAATTTGGTATATACCTCAGTGCCATATATAGTCACTAGTGCTGTGCAAACGGCATGCGATCAGCTGTATGCTGGGCGGAAGTTTTATAAATAAACCTAAAGGTGTTTCTTGCTCACTGCCCACAGTGCCTAATGTAAGTCTTTGTCTTTTTTCTCATAATATTTTGTTCTTTTTGTTTTAGTTTTTCTTTTTTGACTTTTTTGGGAGTGTGAGATTTTACAGATAAGTGGACCTTGCATTTTGATGTAGGTGATCTCTGGCATAAACAAAAACTTCACTACAGTGTATGCTGACCTGTGTCAGATAACATTTATTTTCTGTGCCAGGTCTACTTTAAGATGAAAGGGAGTGAGTGTGAGTCATGCTCTGTCTCTCCACACCTTCACCATTGACAGCTATGAATTGCTGAGATGTAATCTTAGCAACAGAAAGATTGATATATTTTTTTTAAACTTCCATATTTGCTGCCAGAAACTTGGCGCTTCATGGAATGTGAGTGAACAGATGTGATCATTCTGAAATTGCACTACAGTTATATATCAGGAAGGTGTAGTTTTATTAGACAAACTCATTGCATTCAGTGTACCTGTGTAACCTCCAGTAGAGTCCTGCAGTGGCAATAGGACCTTACAGCAGGCAATTAACACGCTTCTGGTTAGTTAATGCCCCTGAACCTATAACCAGCTCGCCACCTTTCTAAGGGGCACTAATTATTTTTGATGAAGGATCGGCTGAGCATGGAATTAGCCAAAGAGCTCTTCTAGAAATGACTGAGTGAAGCATGACTCTTGTCACACATCATAGAAAATTATTAGCCACTTCCAAGGTAGACGTTGGTCAGTTTTAGTACACTTAGAGTCTTGATTGTGAAGATAATGAGGTATGAGGGCACCAGATTGAGCGTTGAATAAGGTGTCATCCTTAAAATTTGAAATTCTGTGACACTTATGCAATTTACAAATCCTGTGTCTCTCATCCCACATAGCAGAGACCTTCCATTATGCTTCAAATTACTTCTAATAAGCCCTCATGACAGCGTCATTAAGACTTTTAGCAGTAATCGAAAATTCTTTTTAGCGCTTACCAGAACATTGAATGGCAAAGATTGTTAATTAGGCCCATCATCCCTATTGTTCAAACATTTATCAGCCACAACTGGCTAATTAGATGGCATCAAATCCATTAAGAGGATGTTGTTTATTCCAGGGCTTGTTAATAACCGTTGTAAAGCCATTCATCAGGAATATCAATTGCATCTGGCTTTACCTAACCAGTAAGTGCCCTGTCCATACCTTTCAGCTGTTCAAATTCAGTCATATTTCATATCGGCTGGTGTGATTAAAATTACAGAAATTGAAGTGACTGTACAAATGCAGAAGAGATTCACCATTACTGTGATACCATTACTGTGATGCCACTCGTACTATGGTATCAAGGGCAGGATGTGACAAGACACATTCCATCTCGTATGTGATCCATACAGCTGATGTGTATAACATTTAGTCTCTATAACATGGTAATTTTATTCTGCAAAATAATATCTGCAATATTAGACTGTATCATGAGATAAAATAAAAATATAACTGTATTGATAAAACTGACATTGTGGGAGGGTCTGCTGCAGAATATCAAAAACACTTCAGCAATCCTACCTCCCATCCCTTAGACCCATTGGTTGCCCATGGCAATTCTTCACTGTATACTGGTGTTTTGTCGAAAAGAGCTGATTCATGGAAATCTCCAATTACGTCACTTCCGGTAAACAGAAAGACTGGAGGACCTCTATACAGCTGCGGTGTGCATGCTAGCATAATATTTTCATGATACTCATTGAGTTCTCCAACAGCTGTCATTGAGCATGTGTGTACAACATCCCAGCTATCAGAAGACTCACCGACTATTGTTAAAATGCAGCTGTAGAGAGTTCCTCCAGTCTTTTTGTGCTGCAGCCAAATCCCCTGCTGGCAAGTTACCGGAAGTGACGTAATTGGAGATTTCAATGAATTGTCTCTTTCGACAGAACACCGGCACGGGGCACAGGAAGTTATCAGTTCAGAAGATTTCTAGCAAAATCAACAGACATTTTTTGTACTTATCAAACATGTAGCAAAAAACTTTCAGTTGTATATTTAGCAGACAAAAAGGATAAGTAAAGAAGTTCACAAGTAAGAGGAGTTCTTTTTTAGGGTTTATATACACTTTAAGTTATGAAATGTGCAAATTTTGGGGATGACTTAGATCCTTTTTCAGGCTTTTTACAATTGTAAATTAATCATTTTGAAAGCTTCCATCTTTAATACCCTAAGTTAGCCAATTAAATTCCAAACTTTCTGCATCTTTTTTAGAAACATTTAATTCACCCACAGGGCGGATTCTAGGACACATAACTGTTTTGAAGGGAACTGGCCTCAGAACTACAAGTGCCATTTCAACAATTTGATTTTTCACTTTTTTCTCCCGATATAGAAGGTTCATTCTACCTTTGTGGTCACGTCAAAGTCAGAAAATTGAATGATAATTTTTAAAAACGCAAAACTGCTCTGCTGAAAAATGGTTTCAATCTTTGCCATTTACCCCCAAAAAAAACATTTTTGGTGGCAGGACTAATGTTAATGCATTGGACCTTATGTCATACTATGCATAGAATGTAATCATAATTCTGTGTCTTTTAGTATATGCTTAAAAGAGAACTATGGTCCATCCTTTTTCTCTTTTGTAAATGTCCTTCTGTGGGCCAAAACTCAGCATTTAGTGGGCTATTGCGCAGTGGCTGGGAAAGATACTGACAGTATTGTTGGGATCAACCCTGCCACCTGATTGACAGCTGGCTCTACCACTCTAGAGGCAGAACCAGTTGTGCCTGCCCCCTGCACCATCTGTCCTTCCAGTCAGCACTGGAGGAACGGAGAGGGGAGTGGGGAATCTCCGCAGGAAGAAGATCGTGAACTGAGCGAACAGCGATATGTGATTGCACAGTTCTTAATCTATAGAGCCGACGTGTGACAGTTTCAGTGTCATACGTCAGCTCTAATTATGGGGATAAGTGTATTTCACTCTCCCCATAATTCTCCTTTAAAGGTTAACTGTAATTTTATACTAAACTCCTAACCTTCCTAACTAACCTGCTCTAACACCCCTCATCCCAGCTTCTTACTTATCTCGTATGTCCCTCTGTTGTCCTCTTATGTACCACCCTTATGCACCTCTGTTGTCTTCTTATGTACCTCTGTTGTCCTCTTATGTATCACTCTTATGTACATCTGTGCTTTTCTTATGTAACTCTATTGTCTTCTTATGTACCTCTCTTATGTACTTCTGTTGTCTTCTTATGCACCTATGTTGCCTTCTTATGTACCTCTGTTGTCTTCTTATGTACCTCTGTTGTTCTCTTATGTACCACTCTTATGTACCTTTGTTGTCTTCTTATGTACCTCTGTTCTTCTTATATACCTCTGTTGCCTTCTTATGTACCTCTGTTGCCTTCTTATGTACCTCTGTTGCCTTCTTATGTACCTCTGTTGTCCTCTCCTGTGCACTGAGCCCTCACAGAATTGAAGCTGGAACTGTTTCCCAGGACAGCTTTATATACTGGTTGAAAAAATAATTTCTGCCCAAGAAGAAGCAAGCATTCTCGATGACATGGCTCTGCTACAGAGGTAAGTAAGGATCTTGGGTGGTAATTCTTTGTTCAGATTAATTCAAGAGGGGTGGGTGGCAGATTAGAGGAGTTTTCAGGGTTATTTAGTACTGTAAATGCTTATGCCAGCTTTACGTAGGAAGTCTGCATTTGACTCCATCAACTCATGGGCCCACTGTCATCTCCTAAGTTTCTAAAAGTGGCGTCTGGATTTTGTGCAGATTTGTCCAGACCTGACTAAAGGTACGTATGTATATAGCTTTGAGTGGCTAAATTAATATTCTGATAACAGCTTATATTGCTATTCTTCACTACATGTACACTGTAAATGACATAATAGCATATTTGTTTTTGCCAGTAGCTGCTGGTAAAATAGTTTGCAAAACTACATCACCTCCAGGTCTGTTTGTTTTGTGGTTACTGAGGAAGTGACTTCACTATGAGCTATGTGTAACCGAAGGAGATTTTATTTTATATTTATACCTGAGTACAGACATATGACACACCCTAAGAGGTACAGTACACGGCACAGCACAGGAAATCAGACAGTCAAACATGAGCTATTTAATACCTTGAGGGCATCTTATTTATGTCATTAGGGCGCTGGTCTCTGCGTATGAAAATATGAACATTTCCAAGCTTCTGTTGTCAAGAAATCTAAACCCTAACATTATCCTAAGAACATACTTAAAAAAAAGCTTAATAGTGAAATACAAATATTGAATAAGAAGCAGATGCTGTTTTGTTCACCGAATGCTTCTTGAAGTTGTAAAGTGTGTGTAAAACCAAAACGTATTTATTTTATTTTTGATAGAATCAGAAACTCTGTTACCTTTTATTGCTGTTTGTGCCTCCCTCACTTGTGGTCAAAGTGACCATTGCCTCCAGCATAGAAAGTGATGGGAAATCAAAAATATATGAGTTATCACAGAAGGAAAGGTAAAATCTTCCAAAGTGTAAACCTGTTCTGATCACAACAGTTTAAAAGGAGATATCAGCCCACTTTGGAAAGAGCTCTCCTTACTTCCCATTGTGTCTCTGAGACAGGAAGTGAAAGGATATCTCCCAGATGGGACACAGACAGAAAAGAAATCTGACAGGGGTCTTAAGACCATTCCCTACTTTATCCATCCCCCCTCCCCCCAATTTTTTCTTATCATCATAGGTTTCTGTTAACTATCAGACTTAGTGAACAAGCCACTGACAAGTGTAGAACCCAAGGAAATCCCACTGCTCCAATTCCTTAGCCACCATCAGGACTCCCCCGGTGCTGGTCTAATAGGTGCATCTCCACCTTGAAATGTAGTAGTATACAAACAGACCGCACTATCCAGAGAATTCCAATACTTCAGACTTTATTGAAATCCACAGCAAATCCAGTGCAACAGTGAATAAAAGTATATAAAGCAGCAAATACCAGCACTGCAAACCCCCAACCAGCTACAACCTCTCACATGTTTCACCCGTAGGCTTATTCATAAAGTCTGAAGTATTGGCATTCTCTGGACAGTGCGATCTGTTCGTATACTACTACATGTTACCAACAAGGCCAAACAAAGCATGCTCAAACCTTTATACATTTGTTTATTAATAATGTTTTACCACTTTGGCTATGAAATTAAGGTGATGGATTTAATCATTTTTTGAAGTATTTTAACTGTATCTAAAGCCAAAACTGTGTTTTTGTTTTTTTTTTAAATACATATATAGTAGGGAAAGGGTTTTTGCCATGGGGGAGATTTCTCTTCACTTCCTGTCCTGTAGACACATCAGGAAGTGAAAGGAAATCTATCCAAAGTGAGAGGAATCCCTTCTTTGACATTGTCAGCGGAACAAAGGTCCCATTTGGAGAATTTCCTATTTATACTTGTTCTGGTGAAACGTTTGCACTTTCCTTCACTTTCAGTCCCATTGACAATGGTCACCAGGACAAATATGCACTTTAAATGTGTATACAAATGCAGTGGATCAGCTCTGGCTGCGGCGTCTCAGTATACCGCGAGCTGTAGCTCACGGTATACTCAGCTTAGGGTGACGGGAGGACGCTAGTCTGTGTCCTCCCGTTACCCTAAGGAGAACTATGGGGAAAAACACTGACCCCATAGTTCTCCTTTAACTATTTTTGGCAATGTCTTGTGCACATGGTATACATTCACCATTCTAGTTGAATAAGGAATGATGTGCTTGCTTATACAGTATTATCATTATTCTCATATTTGGAACATGGAATGTTAGTCAATATCCCACTAATTCTAAACCTAAATTATTCATTATGAACTCAGTTGTATTTTGTATATTATACAGTAGTACTGTCAGTGTCAGCCATCAGGCTACAGCTATTTTGTTCAATATGGCAACTTTTAGCTGCCTTTTATGTACTCATGTATGTATGATCTTATGTACTCATGTATGTACTTTTGTACCAATAAAATGAAAGTTCCATGGTTTATAAACCTATTTATATTTGCTTTTATTTATAACCTATTTATATTTGATATCATGTAAATATAACAATGTCCCGGACTTGTGAAATTCTCAGGCACTGCGTATTGCTTTATTATGCAGGCATTACCTTTTTACCGAATATCCAATCACTATCCAGATCTTACCACCTTCACATTTGTAACATCTCCAAAATATGCCCTTCCTCACCAATGAAACCGCAAAGCTGTTTAAGCATTTTAAATTCTAACAACCACTTACAAAGCAATCCACAACTCTGCCCCTGACTATATTTCCAACCTCCTCTTAAAGTAATACCCTAATTGTCCTCTCTGCTCCTCCCAAAACCTCCTGCTCTCTAGCTCCCTCATCAGCTCTTCCCATGCTTGCCTCCGGGAATTCTCTAGAGTCTCTCCCATCCTCTGGAACTCTCTTTTCCAACCTGTCTGGCTATTTCAAACTCTATCTGCCTTTAGACAATCCCTGAAAACTCATCTCTTCAGGGAAGCCTATCCCTCCTCAACCTAACCAATGAAATATTACTCTCTCAAACACCTTATTACCACACATCTACTACCTTTTCTATCACTTGTCCCTCACTTGTAGATTGTAAACTCACTGGGCACTGTGACTTGAAATACTGGTGCTTGCTAATTAATCCTTATAGACCAGACAATCAAGTTGTGAAAGCGAATCTAAACTTGCCAGAACATTGGTGTTTACAATTTCACTGGCACAGAGTTTTGTACAGTTGAAATAAAAGGTAGCTTTACCATTACTTAAAAAAAACACATGCTTTGACTACATTACTGTTTAGAAGGAAGAACCCTTAAACCCCAAAACATGAGAACTGCACCCAATGGGCCAGGCCCAATGCTTACAGCCACCAGCTGTACTGTTACGATCAATTATTCTAAGCTGCATCTGGATCATGTGGAAAAACAGATGGCTCTGCCTAATACAGCTCATTATTTTCTATGAAACCCTTCCCTTGGAAGGACCTACATCTTTGGTCTTTGGCTGCCATAGTCAAGGTGTAAAGTAGTGCTAAAATGAGTGAAATGTAATACTAATCATTCATGTGTCTGTGCCCACAGTAGCCTTGTTAATTGAAAATCCTGATCAAAATTTGAAATGAACTTCACAACACATTGAAAAGAAACTACTCCCTCTTGACTCAACTGAAAAAAAGACATACAATTAACAACCACTTAAAGCCCAATTCTGGGCTCAGGACCACTTAAAACCACATTGATGGACCTTAGCTTTTATACCAGGTGCCTTCAGCCCAGTCCAGTGATGTTACAGGTTCTCCTTACCTCACCCTGGTGCTGGGAGGATCCTATATACCACAGAGTACTGTGCTTCACCACATAAAGATATTCTGTGTGGGACCAGGACAGGGTAGGGGAGCCAGAAAACCCTGGAGTCACAGGAATTTTCTTTCAACTCAGATTAGATTGGTGCTGGACCCTTGAGTGGGTAAGCCTGTGGGGAACCAGTGAGAATAGCAGCTGAAGCATAAGAGCTACTGGGCGATCTATCCATTTTGGTGTTGTTGGCTCAAGCAGCAGAAAAATAGGACTCATTGTCAATATTATTAATGTATATTATAAGAGATAATTAGGTCATTTTGTTTTAGAAAAGTGACAACCTTTGCTTGAACTGGTATCCACCTTGGTAGTTGTATTATGACCTGCAGTATAATGACCTATATACCTTCCTTAGTTAAAGAGCTTGGTGATAGATTCTCTTTAAAGCTGCACTTCTGGATAAGTAAATATTGTCTAAATATAAGAGACCTGTGTATTCTTACTTGAATCTCTGTATGGCCGGTGTATTTCTTCTAGATCTGTGCAGTAATTCAGTGAGAAACTTTTTGCCAGAACTTCCTGTAATAAAGACCTGTCACTACCGCTCTCTTGACTTGTGCAGGGTGACTGGTCTCAGTCTCCCTGTAATTCGTTTTCTGCACGCATTCTGTAGTAGGTGGGGCCTGCTGGGTCCCTTCCACCACTCTGCTCTCTGCACAGGCTATGCGCAGCACAATAGCAGGGTTGGCAAAGGTATATGGTGCTTACAATGTGGATTCATAACCTTTGTGCTTATTGGAAATATTGGAAAATATATTTAACTTAAAGTTTTGTGTCTGTTTTTTTTTTTAGATTATCTTTTAAGAATCAACATTTTAGTGTGCAAGACCTGCATGCTTTGGCTAAGAATTCCAATTCCAACATAATGATTTCCTTTTTCTAGCAGTTACCATTTTTTTCTTTTTGACATTGTTTTTACCTAATTGTATATATTTATTGTATATATTATATATTCTAAAAAAAAACGTTGAATAGCTAGTTTCAAGGCGGTCTCAGTGGTTGTCAGTGATTATCTGTTTTACTGCTAGTAGAGCTTATCACAACTTTAAGATGTGTTTGCGATTTTTGTTTTAATTGTATTCTTTTAGTTGCTATATTAGCAAATAAATGTGTACACTTTCATTATGAAAGGCATAATTCAGCTTTTTTAAAAAAAAAAAGATAAAATAATAAATGTACTGCAACTGTAATCAGAGAATCACAGGTACAAAACTTCTGGCTCCTGCAGACTCTTCCTTTACGCCCATGTATGTACCGAGGTATGGACTTTCGGTTATGGGACAGGAGGAAGTATTGAGGCAGAGGGACTTGCAGTTCTTAATTGATTACAAGTGTAGTGACATTACTTCTACTTTTTGTTGTACTCCACTGAGAGCAACATGTCTCTCTGCTCTGGTGGCAGACGGGACTTGTAGTCTCTTGATTCACACATCCTGGATGAAGTGGCTGTGTTGGTGGAGCAATGCACAGCTGTGCAAAATTTAAATAATGACAGAAGTCTAGTTCGTATAGTTCGTAGAAGTCTACGAACTATATTTCAGCAATTATCAACTTAGCATTTTTTATTTATTACAGGTATTTCTATTTCGTTGACAATTTTACGCAGCACTTTACTTACTGCACATTCACATCAGTCCCTGTCCTCCAGGGGCTTACAATCTAAGGTTCCTATCTTCCATACATACTAGGGCTGATTTAGACAGGAGCCAATTAACCTTCCAACATGTCTTTGGAGTGTGGGAGGAAACCAGAGTACCCGGAGGAAACCCACACAAGTACAGGGAGAACATCCATACTTCTTGAAGATACTGTCTTGATGGGGATTTGAACCAGTGACCCTCCCAGTGCTGCACGTCAGAAGTGCTAACCACTAAGCCAGTTATATTACCAAAACCTGACTTCTTTTTGGTTGCTATAGGTATCTGCACTCCGTTTACAGAAACCTGTGTTTCCTCATGTCCACCATCTGATAAATCTATAGCTCCAGCATTTGTGATTAAATTTAGAGATATGCATAGATATTCCTTTTTTGTGTAGAAATGTTACATTTAAAGATTTTGTCTTAAATGTAAGGGTTAAAAAAGTCTTAGCCAGAGCTGAAAATTCACACCAGGTCACTAACTTCATAGTACTGTAGACTCTATAGATGGTAAAGCAATACTTGAAGCATGCCAGCCCTCCTCCCAGAAGTTCTGGGTAACTCCTAAGTGTTACAGTTTTGTTCATACCTGTAGATAAGTGTTAGGCTCATAATGATTAACTGTGACAGTGCCAGAAAGGCTGGGATGTAGTAGCTTTATTTTATCCTGTGCAAAGAGCTTTACCTGTGCAGCTGGCGTGCTGTGTCTAAGGTATGGTATGTGATGAGTAACCATGTTTGGGTGTGTATGTCTGATGAGGATAGTGACACACTCCCTTATCACATACACTGCAGAGGCTTGTAGGTGTACCGGGCTTTAAAAAGGCAGCTCAAGAAAGAGACTTACAGTTGGGATTTGGGGTGGAGAAGGAAACAAGTTCACAGAATCGGATATCAGAGAAGTGAAAGTCCAGGTGAGTCTTACTATAATGCTGCAAGCTATACATAGTTCTCCCATACCTTCTATTGACTTAAAGCTGGATTGTTTTTATATCAAAGGAGAAATCACTCACTGACAGTATACGGGGACATTTCACTTTATGAAAGTTCATGGAAAGAAAATAATCTGTGTAGTTAGTTTTCTTTGTGTAAATGTATTAGAGTTTAAGGATAGCAGAAGTTTGAAGTATTAGAACTAGATCAATTGATAATGGTTATAGAGATTAATGGAATTAGATGCTAGTATATGTAGTATCAACACTGTTACTAGCTATCTTTTTACTAAAACATATTCACAAAATTAAACAACATTCATTAAACATAATAAAGGTAAAGGTATGAAAGCAGGATAAACGGTTAGTCCCACTGATCCCATCTACAATGAGAAGTCTATTCAGCTTATTAATAAGTATGTGCAAAAAAAGAGTGATAAGCAAAGTGCAAAAACCAAATGCCAATTTGCCTTTTCTAGGCTTAAAGTGACACTAAACTCAGGAGTTAAAACCTAAATGCATTCAAATTCCTTAACTATTAACACAAATGTTGTTTTTTTGTGTTTCACTAAGCTGTAGATCCTCAAATCATCTTTGAATCCATGCTGACACTGTCCTTCCATTTGGAGGGTGGCTACTTTTGTTTTCCATGGTCCCTGTGTGTGTTGTAAAGTAGCCACCGCTCCTAACTTGCTCCCGTGGAAAACAATTTTACCTTAGTTTACGAATTTGTATTGAGGTTGTAGTCCATCACAGGAGTGAGTTTGGAGTGGTGGCTACAACACACACAGGAACCATAGGGAACAAAAGTAGCCACCCTCCAAAAGGAAGGACAGTGACAGCTTGGTAATACACAAATAAACTACAATTTGTTAATCGTTAAGGTACTTGAATGCATTTTGAAGATTTAATTCCTGAGTTTAGTGTCAATTGAGTGTAGTCCGAAGACTGATGTAATTACACTTTGCTGTATACAATAACACTATGGTGTTGATTTACTAACCTTTTAAACACACCACGAACGTGTATACACCTCTGTAGTGTGTTCCCTCCCAGCATGATCTATGGGAGGAATCGAAACACCTTTGTAGTGTGTACACACCCAGCAGGTGTGTTGTGCAAAGCCCTGCAATGAATTGCAAGGTAATGTGGTGTAAATTAGCTCTTATATGTTTATTCATTTATACTTAGGTAATGTATATGGTGATAAAATGTTGTTATATCTCAGCATTGTGCAGATTTCTTATGGATGGCACATGGATGGAAACTATGATAATATGCAGGAAAGGCCTGAAGTCTAATGCAACAACATTTCTTCAAAAGTGCATATGTAAATGAAAAACATTATCTCATTGTCGCAAACTATATTCTCGGTACTAGCAGTGTAGATGCCTGCAAATAGGTTTTTTTTTTTAAGCCTAATTTGTTTTTAACTAGGCAGGGCAGAAACATTTTTAGTTATTGTCACCATCAACTATTAAAAATACTTTTTAGCATTATCAAAATGTAAAACGTAGTAAATACCGTAGTCCCCCTGGTTAAAAGCCCAACCCCCTTACTAATGTATTATTTTATTGTTCATTGTTTTGTGCAGAGCGAAACTAAAGAAAAAAAAAGCTCAAATAATCTGGTAGTTTTGGACAGATTAGGGAAGAGTTAGAACCTATATTAAAAAAGGTTAAAAGCTGTATTAGATTTTTGCCCTTTGAGAAGATTTCCCCATAATTTCCTGTCTGGTCACCGAGACAATAAAATAAGGCAATTTTAAGCCTATGTTTTTTGTTTTGAGTTTGCAAAAATGTTCTGTCCTAGCAGTTCCTGTCAACAACAATATATACAATAAT
>NW_017306866.1:913102-935670 GCF_000935625.1 Nanorana parkeri | reverse complement strand
CATAGTAAAAAAAATTTAATTCAATTTTTTTAATTTAAGTAAACATTTTTTAATTCATATTTCTATGAATGATTTAGATCAGGGCTGCCCACAATTTTTTATGTTGAAATCTACTTTTCAAATGACGAGCTACATGAGATAAACTAAAAAAAAAAACTGCCTCGCTCTCTCTCTCCTGGCTGTCTCTCCTTGCTCTCTCCTGGCTGTCTCTCCTTGCTCATCCTCCTTGCTGTCTCTCCTCTCTCTCCTGGCTGTCATTCCTCATTTTCTCTCCTGGCTGTCTCTCTTCGCTCTCTTGGTTGTCTCTCCTTGCTCTCTCCCCTGGCTGTCTCTACTCTCTCTCTTTCCTGGCTGTCTCTCCTTGCTCTCTTTTCTGTCTGTCTCTCCCCGCTCTCTCTCCTGGCTCACCTTGCTGTATTTTGCAAACAGTGTAGTGCAACAGGCTGTGTAAACGAATATTCTTTGATGTAATACATAGCACTTCAACCCCTAGTATCCACCAGAAAGGTGTCAGGGAGCTTGGCTCAGCAGACTCAGGCTAATAGGTAATCATGTGTTCACAGCTAAATATTCACACCCTTCGAGATCTACCAGTATCAGCTTTGAGAGCTACTGGTAGATCACAATCTACCTAATGGGCACCCCTGATTTCGATTTACATGAATTTATAAGAGCTAGGCTGCACATGGTATTAATACAGAAGTTATTCTAGGTTTATACTACAGACTTAGAGTTTATTTGAAGGCATGCAAAAGATAGGTCTAAAACATTAATACAATGATAAAATTAAGGCATATTTACATTAATTTAATTCAACTGTCATTAAATGGGTCAGATGACTAAGAATAGGCGACTCACCCCAAGTACAATGGATTGTTTGTATTTGTGAAACATTAAATGGAGTCTTAATAGGAACTGTCTCCATTATGAGGGTTTACCTCTAGTAGGTCAGCTGATAGGCAGATTGTCTTTTACCCCTGCACCAAAACAACCCTGTAGTTGGGAAGCTTGAATAGACAGTATTGAAAGTTATGTTGGCCCTACATATAACAATATGATTATTTAATATAACAATCTTGTTGGTGAAAGGATCAAAGGATCAGCTGCATACCATAAGTTTGTAGATATTTTCCTGTCTATGAGTAAGTCTACATTCACAAGCTAGTAACAGCATTATATCTGTCGTACATATACACCGGCAAGAAAACACCGAAATAGACCTGCATGCCCACATTCTGTATTGTGAATTTTCAAAAATGTGACAATTAAAAAATGAGCAAATCAGTTCAGGAATTGTGATAAGTCACCCAAATCTGAATCGTTGTAGATCGGCCATTATAATCGATTCTTGTTATTTATTGCCATTTACTTATTCATGTTTGAGTTTTATGATTCTGAGAAAAGATTTTGTAGCAATTTTTCCCATGTTGAAAGTTCAGCTTTAAAGGACAATTAAAACCTGATGGGATGCAGTCAAGAATGTCAATTTTTTTGATAATGTGTTAGTTCTTTAGCCCCATTTCACCTGCCTTGTGCTGGCAGCATGCTGGAGATCTGGACTGCTGCTCTCACATTGAGGGCAGTGGTCCAGTTAATCAAGTGATCTGATGTACAGTCACACTTACTGTGCTCCAACTAACAATTCCCTGAGTAGCGTTGTTGATTGGAGCATTGTGCAGTGGGGGTGTTGGACCTCTGGAGATCCGGGCTGCTGGGTTGTGTGTGAGAACAGTGGTCTGGACCTCCAGTGTGCTGCCGGCACAGGGCAGTATGATATAGGACTATAGTTTCTGTGCACATTATTTTTCTTTTGAGGCAGCCTTACTGGATTCTATTAACAATAAATAAAGGTTCAATTGGGCGTTAAGTCACTTTTTAAAATGCATTTCTTAAAAAATCCTAGCATATGAAATGATTATAAAATCTATGCTCTGAAGTAAGAAGCTATACGTTTAGTCACATTGAAATCTTTCATCTACAGGTGTGCAGCACTCAAGAACAAAGGATGTGGCTGTGTATTGTACTTCTTGGTAAGCCTTCTGCTTTGTTTTCTATACCTTCAGGGTGAATTATTTTGTAATATGCTCATTGCGTGTGTTTCAGTCAGTGCATTATTAAATGTTAGGTTAGGTAATGTTTGTTATGAAAGACTTCACAGATTTCTTTACAATAAGTAGAGTCAACAAATGTACAGCCTGGCAAATCTAGGTATATGGGCTGCCACCATCATTGCAAAAGATACAAACAGGTGGGTCTTCTGCTATGCTAGTTTCAGCCTGCATGCCCTTGAAAGTTGGGCCAGTGAGTTATGAGAACTGAGCCACAAAATTCTACAACATTTCCCATATGCCCAGGGAGATTGCCAACACATGGTCCATAGCGGGTGCAGGCATGTGGTCATGCCAGAGAACTATATGCAGCTTACCTGCCCTGGTGAGTGAAGTTATGTTGCTATACCTTTCCTTGGTGATCCCTTTACCCCTGTTTACCACAAGGCAAGTAAAGTATTAAAAAGCAAACAGCCTGTAGCCCTTCCCAACACCTGCTGGTCCCCCTTCCCTCCCCTCCTAAACTCAAACATACTGTATGTATAGCCAAAATGTTTCCTTTTTAGTTTTGGATACCGTTAGGAAGGATTTAAACCACTGTAAAATGTCCCGCAGTAACAGTGGTTACCTGGAGAAATAGAGAGGGTGACATGAAAGTGGTCTAACGCTTTCCTACTCTATCCAAACTAACAGAAAAAGGTATATGTACACGTTAGAGTTTGTAGTTTTAGATACGGTAGAGAAAGGTTTGAACCTATGCCTCATCGAATCTTTAAATTTATTTATTTTTGTCAATGGGGCCACCGAAACAGAGATTGGGTCCAATCAGAAGAAGTCGCTGTTTGCATATTTAGAAGATGCTGGTTCCACTGGCTGCTGAATCCAGTAGCCAGCAGAGGAGATTCCAGCAGGGGAGATCCACATAATCTAAAGGTTTATGACCAGCTTATCTATGATACTATGGGATTTCTGGGCTTCATTGCCCATATTCTGGGTAATATATTCATTGATTCTTAGAAACTTTGGAGAAAGACTTTGAAAAAGCTTGAAAGTATGGAAACTGGAGCATGGGAATCTCCACAAATCTATACTCAATCTCTTTGAGATATAAAGATGCAACCCATGGGAAGAATATCTAGGAGGCCTTGGATTCATTTTCTATATGTTTTTCTTTTATATAGTAAATCAGGGAGTGATATCGGAGTAGTCTTTTTTTTTATTTTGCTCTTTGTTGAGGACTTCACCTATCTTTAAATTTTAGGGTGAAAAGCTATTGAGACTTCAACATCAGAATCCTGTGAGATTCCCCAGGTCTAGTTTTGTTTCTCTGATTGATGATGCTTCTGGCCACAGCTAGGAGAATGCAATCAGAAGTCATGTCAGTATTATATATACAGTGGGGCAAAAAAGTATTTAGTCAGCCACCAATTGTGCAAGTTCTCCCACTTAAAAAGATGAGAGAGGCCTGTAATTGGCCTGTAGATGATGTCGATTTTGAAGACAGTGACAGCTCTTAGTTTTTCCTTCTGTAAATATTGTAATGTAATGGTTGTTACATATTGATTCTTTGAAACAAAAGCATGATTTTCCTTTTCTTAGGTTTTCTGTCCCTTGCGAATGCACAGCAAGATTGTGCTCGTGGAGCATGCTACCCTGCAGCGGGAGACCTATTGATTGGAAGAACCAATCTCTTAAGAGCTTCATCAACATGTGGAATGGAGAAACCGGAATCCTACTGTACGCCCTTTGGAGAGGTATGTGCAGTGCAAGCTACACTATGCTTTTATATTAGAGGATTTAAAACTGTGATCTACGTCCGCTTGTATATTGATAGCTAATGTTTTGGGGGTAATGAGCAAGAAAATAAACAGGCCACTAAGCTGTTTATGTATAACGACTAGGTATGGTTATATGAATCTCAGCTGCGGAGTTGCTGAATTTAGGAGAAGTGTGTTTGAGGGTACGGTATCGGGGGCGAGCTACAGGCGTCACTCTCAAACTTTAGCGGAGAGTTTGGAGCTCTACCATCATATACCGCAATTCTTTTTTAGCAGGTGGTGCACAGCGTTGCCCCAGGTTATTTCAGCATACCAGGGTGCAACAGTATAGGTGAGGAAGGAGAAGGAACAAATAATAAGTGGCTTCCAGTACCGGAGTATCAACACAAGATATAGTAACAATTCCCCTATAACTGATGAGACTCAGGATTCAAATGAGGAAGTCCATTCAGCATGTGAATAAAGTCAATACAATCTCCCAAGTGAGCACTGGACTGTGGACTGGATGCCCCAGACTAGTCAGTACTTGCTATTTAGATGTCCAAGTAGATCAGAGTAAGTGGGGGGTCCTTGCTGCACACACATCCTATGATCCAGATCCAGGTGTCAGCTGGCGTTCACTCGCAATAGTGGAACGCCATACTGATCTCTCTTCCGGCCTTTTAAGGGGAAGGAGTGTGGGCGGAGCTACCCGCGTCAGAGAGCCGATGCGTTCCACACTGGAGCGCATCGGCGGATTTACTTCCTGCTTGCGGCTTGCGTTCCACTGCGGAGCGCAGCCGTGATCGTTACATTATGACAGGATCATCCACGTATATAGCATTTTCATATATGCCTTGTTTGTTCATTCAGGAAAAAAATGTATGCAGTAAAGATGTTTTCAAAAAATAGGTAATCTTTATGGTAAAACATTCCCTCTTAAGGTGACCTCTGCATATGCATTTTGTTTCTTCTAAATGCTTGGTTTAAATTTTCAAGAATTGTGGCTTACTTTAGAGCATACTTTAAACCTAAGAACAAAAAAGTAATATGTTGCAGCTTACCAATGATGTGGTCATCACAGCTTACTTTGAATGTAGTCACTATATTCGTTTTCGTTTTATAAGCTTTTTACCTTAATTTTCCCTTTCCAACACTTCCTGTCTTTGGTGTCTCCGCTCACTTCTTCACTGTATCTTTGTAGGAGCGGTGTAGCCATCCTTTGACAGCATTGTCAACCTGTGGAGAAGGTAGTGTTAGATGAATTAGTAGATAACTATTTGAAAAAAAGATAACTATTGTAAGCACCTTGTGATAGCAAGTTTCACTACTATACAGAGCTCCATTAGGTTTCTGTCACTTTCTGTTCTGGGGTCAACGTTCGCTACCTACTTGCTATTAGTGAAGTTAAACTGTACTGCCCACACAGGGATATAGAATAATGGAGTCACCTGGGAGAGGAAGGTGTTTGTGGTGGAAATGCATTGATGCTGGAGGGGACTACTTTAAACACTCCTCAAGTTTGTCGCTTATATAGTTTCTCCGTATCTCAAAAAGTTCAGAGTTACCCTCGTATGGTAACATTAAGCAAGGCTTTCCTCTCTTATTTTCATAAAGATTCATTATAGTCACCAAGCTTGAAGGATATATTGTTTCATACAAATGTCTTAACAGAGTAATATAACTACACTCCAAACTATGTCTGTGAAGGAAATTATACTGATATTATATGGTTTAAAATGAGACTGTTAATTTGTATAAGGTGGAGGAATGTGGTCTGCAACATTCAGGGTGTTTTTTTTAGAGGTGACACAGTATGGTCATTTTAAGTAGTTGTGTTGACTATGTGATGATACATTATTTTTCAAAGTTTTGTTATTTGGAATTAAGTTATTTATGTATTAAGAAAAGCTGCTCTTGGTCATTTTATAGCCTCTTCTTGGGACTTTTCTTATAGCTCAAAAATCAGTTTGAGGGCATAGCATGCCCCTACTTAACTTAAAAAGCAGGTTCACTTCTGTCTGTGTTGCTGTTAGAAAGATTTGCCCTCACTTTCTGCCCTGAGGATAATGCTTTTACCAGACAAGACTAGACAGGAAGTAAAGGAATCTCTCCAATTGAGCTTCTCACTTCATTAAAACCTGACAGGAGCTGTAATCCTTGCCCACTCTATCCAAAAACTGTTTGGGCTATATATGCAGCTTAAAGCCATTTCCGCCTTTGCGGAGGTATTTTTAGAAAACATATGCCAGCAATGTACACCGAGTGTATATGAAGCAGACATATGCAGTTTCTGTATGTTAACACAGAAACTTACATTTTATGTAAGCTTCCATCTACATATCCTCATGGAAATGAGCACCTCTGTGCTTTGCAAGCAAACTGTGTATATTACAACTGAGCTCTCTCTGAGCTCTCCACCCCCAGTCATTACAATACATAGTGGCAACCCCTCCTCCCCGAGAAAGTGTGTTGTGTGCTGAGGCAGAGCTGGTGCTTAGTGATCGTGTTACACAGAATCACAGGGAGGGAGTCAGCTGTACAGCCTACTGTACAGTCCAACCCCAGTGTCGGACTGAATTACCGGTGGAGAAAAATTAGAATTTTCAGGATTGTGGCCTAATAGAAACTTCATAAAACATGAAGAAAGCCTGCAATATGAGTCAAGCAAATGTGCACATATATACATCATTACTGCACCTCTACATTACAACAATAAATGCTAACCACTTACAAAGGTTGAAATGGACTTTAAGATTTCATGGCTCCCTGCTTAACTGTTTCTATCTTAAGACTGGGCCTGTTGTCTGCTTGTATACAGACTGCTACTTCTTAGCTCTGAACCACTGGACTGTTCAAAAGGGACTACTTCTGTCCCTTTAAAATTTACAACACAAATGTCAGTCTGGCTTGGCAGCCTGTCTGTGTAGGCCAAGGCCTCCTTGACCCGCACTCCCCATGTGTCAGACTTCAAGGTTCTCTTTCTGCACATGGGAGCAAAGACAGGCTATAGAGAACACTCTATTTTGTGGGCAACACCTACCTATCTGTAATCAATATTACACCTGTTCCAGGACCCTTTTCCTGCTAAATCTTGGCGCATTCTTTTTACACTGTGACAGACTGTCTGTTATAATGCATTGGGAAGCAGAGTGGCATAGAGGTTAGCACTTTTGCAGCACTGGTGGTCCAACCCTAGTCAGAACACTATCTGGAAGGACTTGGCATGTTCTCCCTGTGCTTGCCTGGTTTCCTCCAGGTACTCCGGTACTCCTGTTTCCTCCCACACTCTAAGAACATGTTGGAAGGTTAATTGGTTCCTGTCTAAATCGGTCCTGCATGTATGCATGTGAGATAGGGACCTTAGATTATAAGCTCCTTGAGGGCAGGGACTGAATGTCCGCTGTGTAAATTTCAGGTGCTATATAAAAATACCAGTAATAATACCAAAAATTGGACTTTTTAAAAAATAATTAAACTTAAATTCTTTCCATATTGAATCAGATCAAAACAAAATATACATTGTCCAGCAAAGTGTTTTCTTAATTTTTTGCCCAAGCACTTACACTCATGTCTATGTTTACAAACAGCTAACCGCTGGCTCCAACTCTGTCAGCTCCACTTCTTTGAACTTCCTGCTGTGTACAAGACCACAAGGGACAGGACAGTCTCCAGCAGCTGTCCATCTATTAACTTGTAGTTTACTAGCACACACGAGGGTGGCTTCATAGAACCCTTCAAGGGAAAAGAGCCACCCCAATATAGGATATAATGGCCAGTGCTCAGGGGACTAGCTGTTTCTGTAGGAAACTAAAACTTTTCAACATCAAGCATCCAATGTAAGTGATTTAATAAGCATTTGACATAGTTTAAAAACCTTTTTACTTTAATATCACTATACGTGATCTCTAGTTTCTGTTATCTTGTATTGTACAAAAAGTTCTATGCGTCAGGTCCTATTCACACTACCTGCCACAAAGCCTGGCAACACAAGTTACATGCCATTTATTTACACCTCAATGTAAATCACGGCGGTGCATTGTGATGTGTGACGAAAACCCTGCATGCTCAATTTTTGGTCCCTTCTGGTGCACTGTGCAGCCCATTTAACGCCTGGCAACACATAACACAACGCACGTTACCTTATGTTAGTTCAAGGCACCTCATTGGACCAGACTGGTATGAATGGGCCTTCTGTATTTTTTAGACAAGGGATGAAAAGTGGTGAAGACAGTAATGTTAAGGCATAGAATCCTATTTGCGTGCTCAGCATAGCTATTTTATAATATATATGATTTTCAGGAGGTGAATCTAACATTTTGGAAGTATTTTTTTTCCTTAAGCCTAGTCTACAGATTACAGATTCATTTCCAATACAATATTTTATTTCTTTTTATTTTTATAAAGAGATCTAGTGCCTGCCTTTGCCCAGGATATTGAGACAGTGTAACCTCCCTTTAACCTGCCGCTGTTTGGCAAAAGAGAATGCGTGTCTTTGGTTTTTGAAATCTAGCTATTGTCAGCAGGTCCAATTTTAACAAGTGACCTTTCATACACTTACATAACTGGATAGTTGGTGAAGTTTTAATACTGGATGTGGGACTAAGGCATTGGTTTTGAGCCCTCCTAGCAAATAAAAATGAGGAGTTCACAATGAAAATAGCTCAGAGGGCACTGCCCCTTGCACAGAGTTACAAGGGAGGAACTGCAGACTGGTTTTGTAATATATGTCTGGTCTTTCTGACCCTTGGATTTCAATAAGAAATTACATCTTTCCCGTATGCCTGGTTTTTAGCTGGCAGTTGAATTTTCAAATGTTTTATACTGAAACCATGTTACCCCTACATTGTCTATTCACTGCAAGTAAATTTAAAATAAAATGGAGATAACAAGCTTTTTGGGTGGAAAATTATAGGCTAAGCTGTATGTAGTATTGTTCTTACATTTGTTACTATACAGTTCAGGTAAACAGGCCTATAAAACATGTACTAATGCAA
This sequence comes from Nanorana parkeri, assembly GCF_000935625.1. Classification (NCBI taxonomy): domain Eukaryota; kingdom Metazoa; phylum Chordata; class Amphibia; order Anura; family Dicroglossidae; genus Nanorana; species Nanorana parkeri. The sequence continues at coordinate 926,868 of NW_017306866.1, read as the reverse complement.
AAAAACAAAAACAAAAACCAGCTTAGTGGGGGAAGAGGGTCTTTTAATTCAACTTAAAGGGCAATTATAAAAAGACATATACTGTCTGTCCCCAAAAAAAGTCACTACCTGGACTTAGCTAAGTAAATAGGTCATTGAATAAGCACCATTATATGCCCAAATGTGGTCAGCTGCCTACCGGAAATACTGAATGACCAGGTTTTTCCATCAATGGATTCTTTTTTCCCTGGTTGCACGGGCACATTCCAACATGACAATGCCAGGATTCATCGGGCTCAAATTGTGAGAGAGTGGTTCAGGGAGCATCACTATAAGATCTTGGTAAAAAATTAGATGGAAATAAATATTGTGACATTGCATAAGCTTATCAAAACGATGCCTCTGCAAATGTGTGCCGTGATCATTGCTAAAGGTGGTCCAACGAAATATTAGAGAGTATAACTTTATTTTTTGGACAGGCAGTGTAATTCCTTTAAATAACCTTCATGTTCGGCCGGCGCCCCCCCTTCACTTTTCGCCCGGTGCCCGCGCCCCTGCTGCACCCCCGGTTGTTACGCCACTGCTTCTTGGGGATATCTTAAGCCTGCACATAAATTGGTGTATCATTGCAATGTAATCTGCCTATCAATTATAAACTGTGTGTACACATACACATGCACAATCACACACAAAGGTTGAACTTGATGGACCTGTGTCTTTATTCAACCTCAAATACTATGTAACTATGCAACTTGAAAACCTGTAGTATCAAGATAACTAATGACACTTAACCTTTTCATATGTGGGAGGGGTAGGACCAAACAAACGTTTGAGTTCAGCACAAAAGAGTATCCCTTTAAAGAGAACTACTCACTAATGTAATGCCTTGACTATAAAGAAAACATTTACAATGCAGTCGCCTATGCAGTTGCAATGCCTATTCAGCTGCTGCACCTATATGGGACTAGCACAGCCTTTGTATTCCAAAGCTATCATGCAAGAGTTGGAACACACTTAGATCCCATTAATTCTGGCACAGAATCCAGACAGTACACAAAAGAAGACGTGCAGTGTGTGGCAAGCTTTGACCTCTGTATCTATTACAAAACTGAACTGCACATGCACAGCCACGCATCTACAAGTCATGAGCTTAATTACCATTTATAGACATGCAGGGAATTAAAAATAACAATAATTAAAGGTCAAAAACTGCATGACAGCTTAACCAAAGCTCCATATATTCTCCTTTTTAAATGTCAACAAAACAAATAATTAGAGCCTTACAAGTTTTTTTACCTGTTAAACAGAAATAGTTGCAGAAGCACTGATTTACAAAAACTGGTGTAACAAAAACTGAATCTAAGCCAGAGAAGTTTCCAAAGTAGCCAGTTAGGTTTCATCTGTAAAATGAAGCAAGTTAAAGTTTGTGTAAATCAGCTCTATATGTGGGCATTCCATAATCATAATTTGGATGTATTAAGACTTCTTGAAGTAATTGATGTCATCAATTGATACAAATATAGGATATCAACACGATGTATATCAGATGATCACCTAATGGGCGTCGCCCAATAACAAGTCAGTCTTAATCCATTATTGAATAGAGTTCAGATCCTAGATCTGTGTTTCAAGTCAGACATAACAAACACTGGGACAAAAACGTTTGTACGGTAGATGAAGTGAGACTTTGTAAATTGTAAGAATCCCTTCATGTAGGTTTTTGTTTGTTAGTTTAAAGCACAACCTTCATATTCTTTAGCAAGCAGTAGATATAGGCAAGAAGTTTAAAAAAAAACAAAAAACGCTTGAACTGGTTTTAAACTTACCTCGTTATCGCTGCTCGATCCCGCGCCGAGAATCAGGAAGTGATCGTACGGCCGCAAAGGATCTTAGGGCGGGCGCATGCGCAGTTCCGATTCTCGGCCGGGAGACGAGCAGAGACGCAAGGTAAGTCTATGGACGCGTGCACCCGCCTGCAGTCACCGCTGGATCGGAGAGACAGAGCAGTCAGCGCTGGATCAGAGTGACGTCGCACCGCTGGAGGGACACATGAAAACATGGGGAAAGAAGAGGAAGATCAGAATAAGAGACATCATTTGAGGTAAGTGCTAACATTTACATGGGGGGGGAGGGGAAACATTTTTTGGCTTTAATGTCACTTTAAAGTGACATTAAACCCTCAGATTTTTTAACAGAAAACAATACTGTAATGTGTGCCTTACTGTAATCCATGGTTGTTTCCCTTCTCTTTGCTGCTCTTCCTTTTAAATCTGTATCTCTTCTCATGCTGGGCAGAACTTCTGTTTTGCAGCAGACTGCTTTGTCTCTGAAATGGATACATGGTGTCTGTGTGAAGGTTCACAACCTGAGCCAGCACTACAGGAAGAGGCCCTCAGCTGCAAAGGGAAGTTCTCCCTCAGCATGAGAAGAGATAAGGATTTACAAGGAAGAGCAGCTAGGAGAAGGGAAACTACCATGGATTACAGTAAGGCACACATTACAGTATTGGTTTATGTTAAAAAATCTGAGGGTTTAATGTCACTTTAATTTTGAGCAAAACATTCCAATAATGTGGTGCATAATTTAAACATGAGAATGGTTTGACAGTAAGTGATATAAAAAGAGAGGTTCTGATAACTTCTATTTGACTGCATACAGTCATATCCAAAAGGAAAACTGAGGTTTACCTCTAAACCTAATATTTTTGAATGCAGTTGTTAATATATTCTAAGAGCTTGAGAATAAGGCTAAGTGAAGAGGGGTTATGCCCTTGGAAGGTAACATTGAAGGCAAAACCACTTCATGTTCTGCCATCTTGAAGAGTAGGTATCATAACCTTTAGACAGGAATCCAGGTTGGCTGCAACCCCAAACCTAGGTGACCTTGGAATATACTCTAAGTGAGACATATTATCAAAATGCCAAAACACAATCTGAGAACACATCCAGGGTCAGCTAGGTCTTTATTGCATTCTATTAATAAGCTATCTTGCAGCTTCTCTAAACTTAGTAACAATACTCTAAAATATGCTTAGTCGGGTGCATGGTTTATATGTCTTGAAATGCATATCTTGACAGATAATATTTTAATAGCTCTGCAGCCTGAGAATTCTTGGAACTGTTTGGCACTAGTGATAAGTTTGAAAAATGGCATAGAGAATGGTCAATTTATAGGACACTTCTGATTTATTATATGTCAACAGCATATGTAGGTCATCTATGTGTTTTTTTATTATCCTTGGACAAATATTTTTTTTGTAATTGGAGGGCTTAAGCTATTAAACCAGTATTTTTTAGTTGGTGGATATGTATGTTTACTTTGCTTCCATTTCTTATTTATTTAATTATTTTTTACAGATATGTATATAGCGCCAACAAATTATACAGCACTTTGCACAGTGCACATTTACATCAGTCCCTGCCCTCAAGGAGCTTACAATCTAAGGTCCCTATCTCACATGCATACATACGAGGGCCAATTTAGAAAGAAGCCAATTCACTTACCAGCATTTCTTTGGAGTGTGGGAGGAAACCGGAGCATGCAGAAGAAACCCACGTAAGCACAGGGAAAACATGCAAAAAGTGTTCCATATTTTTTGGAAGCTCTCAAGTAGTTAAGCGTGGCTCTGAATTAACAGCTTAATATCTCTAGGAAAACTTTGTTTTACCCAATATGTTTACGAGAAGATGCACGTGCTCGCATGGACTTTAAAAAACATTTCAAAATTATTTTTACATTTATTTAAGTGAAATAGTTTGACATATAAGTGTAATCATAGCAGATCACATTGTATTGTGTGTATTCTGTGTACATTACAACTTTTCACTTTTGAATTTCCCGCCGGCTGTGACGCTCGAAAACGAAACTAAAAGTCAGATGTCGGCTTTTAGTTTCATTTTCGAGCCGCGTACAGCAGAGGACGCCGCGGGATCGCAGGGACAAGGTGAGTGTCAGTTTTCTCTGCAGCCCCGAGTCTGGCTCGGGGTTACCGCTCCTAGCATTGAAAATTCACCCCGAGCCAGACTCGGGAATACCGCCAGGGAGGTTAATATTAATGTTAAAAACTGTTATTTTTTTCTTTTAACTTTTTATAACATAGGGGAGCTTACAAGCCCCCCATGTGATAGCATATTGGCAGTGACAGACACTCTTTAAGGTGAGGTGATACTGGGGGTCCAAAAGACCTTTACGCTTGAAATACTGTAGGCTATTGAAATGCAGATCGCACTTCAATAGCTTATTACTGGGCTTCAGGAATGACAGCTATGGGACCGGAAGTTATGTAATCTGCGTTGCTCCCGGTACCTTAGTACTGGGAGGAGATTGGTGAATGGGCGTTTGCCAATCTTCTCCCCACCTTTCCCCCGACACCAGAGAAGCCGGTCCCAGGCCCGTAGGAGGGGCAGCGGAGCCCGGGAAACACGTCGGGAGGTCGTGCGGGGGCGTTTACTGGCCGGTACATGCAATCTGGCGGCAGCTGAGCAGCCAGAATCGCTTCTACTATAAAGTCGGCAGTCGGCTTTACAAATGTAAACAGAGTCTGTTTAAATGGGCCCGATGCCGGTGATGTACACTGGCATCATTGTACGTCACTGGTCATGAAGGGGCATACGGAAAGGATTCTTCACAGTTAGAGCTGTACAAGCTGTTCTAGCTAGCTTAGTTTACTTTAAAAAAAATCTGGATGTATTCCTAAATGCACAGAATATTAGTGGATATTGAGTTCTTATAGGTATATTAAGCACCAGAGATTGTGTTTATTGAGGGAATATCCGATTGCCTTATGGGATCAGGAAGGATTTTTTTCCCTCTGTTGGAGCAAATTGAACCATGCTTTATAGTTTTTTTTTGCCTTCCTCTGGATCAACATTGGGTAATTGTGGGCATAGCGTTCTGTTTTAGGTTTTTCTTCCTTTTTTTAAAATCTCTATAGGTATTTGTCTTCAGGCAATGAACAAGCAGTGGGGAGGTGAAGGCAAGATGAGCATAAACTGCTGCATAGGCAAAGAACAGGTCCATTGTAAAATTATGCAAAGAAAAATGGAATTAACTCGTTAGGGGATAACAAGTTAGTAGTGGTCAATTTAGGGATCCGGACAAGCGGGTGTATTGTACAAAAATTAAATTTATTTGAAAAAGATATAGAACATCACACTTAGCTCCCTCACCACCATTAAAACTGAATAAAATACAGACAATCATAAATTGTATGTGGATCGATCCTCATAGGCACTTGATGTAGATTACACCGTAAGGGGTAATGACCGATGTATAGATTATGACGGTCTTTATCCCTTCGCAAACTAGCCCATCCGTGTACCAACTTGCAAGGGCCGTATAAATTGGGGAGATATCCCAGGAGTTGGAAAATCAGGGATGATTATACTGTATATTCCAGGGTTTAGGAGGAAGGGAGGGATCTGGACGGATCAATAATAGTGATTCTGATTTCCTCCGTTTGTTATGAGATTATATCATATAATCAAATATTGATATAAGTGTGTTTCCTGTATGACAATCTTCTTAGTGGAATGATGTATATTCACTTTCCTTTCAACTTATTTCCCTTCTTTCATTTATCTTTTAATTACAGTCCTCCTTTAGTTTGATATTAATGAAAACGAGTCTTCCTTGATCCGCTAAAATCTGAACCAATGAATGGAAAGGAAGAAAGAGGCGTGATCTAACTATTTAAGAGACAGTTCTCCCAACCTCAGAGTATGTCCTGACGAAGCAGGAGGGGCGAAACGCGTCGACAGATAGACAGAGACCAGACACATAATCACTATACAATAAGTGGATGCACGATCCAGATATCTAGGAACACTGCAAAGCTTCTAATGGTGATTTAGGGGTTCTCAGTGACGGACAGACTACACCCAGAACATCCAGGAATCTGTCTAAAGATTCATCAGGTGGACACATCCCTTGAATCCATTGTTGGGGATCAGATTGCAACAAATCATCCCCTGGAGGAAATAACAAGACGTCCACACACCTGAATGAACTACTAGACTGCACAGGAGAAGATCTTCAAACCGCCCGGACTATAAAGGGGAAAGAAACTTCAGTAACGTGAGTGACAAAAAGTTTCATACTTTATGCCCGTCAATGACACTGTCTGAAATATCACTCTGAAGTAAAATCCCATGCCATCTATACCTAAAATTCAACACTGTAGAGAAAGAGAAGATTGAAGTCAGGCGAAGCATTGAAGACAGTCCAAATGTGTTAGTCTGTCCAGGAGAGAAAATTTCCCCTTCCCCCTCTGTCTCTAGCAGTAAGTTCATTTTCACTTCACCGTTCCCACCATGGTACTCCATGGCTGACGAACAGGAAAGGGTCAATTGCACATACGGCTAAATTGAAGCCAACGGTACCCAATCAAGGAAGACTCGTTTTCATTAATATCAAACTAAAGGAGGACTGTAATTAAAAGATAAATGAAAGAAGGGAAATACGTTGAAATGAAAGTGAATATACATCATTCCACTAAGAAGATTGTCATACAGGAAACACACTTATATCATTATTTGATTATATGATATAATCTCATAACAAACGGAGCAAATCAGAATCACTATAATTGATCGGTCCAGATCCCTCCCTTCCTCCTAAACCCTGGAATATACAGTATAATCATCCCTGATTTTCCAACTCCTGGGATATCCCCCCAATTTATACGGCCCTTGCAAGTTGGTACACGGATGGGCTAGTTTGCGAAGGGATAAAGACCGACATAATCTATACATCGGTCATTACCCCTTACGGTGTAATCTACATCAAGTGCCTATGAGGATCGATCCACATACAATTTATGATTGTCTGTATTTTATTCAGTTTTAATGGTGGTGAGGGAGCTAAGTGTGATGTTCTATATCTTTTTCAAATAAATTTAATTTTTGTACAATACACTTGCTTGTCCGGATCCCTAAATTGACCACTACTAACTTGTTATCTCCTAACGAGTTAATTCCATTTTTCTTTGCATCAATTAACCTGGTTACGGATCGGAACACACAAGCAGATACGCAAACTCCAATAGGGTGACTACAAATAGTCGGATCTCCAGGTAGGAACACAAATCCCCTTTTTCACACCATTGTAAAATTATATTTGACATGACTTTCAAATTGTCTATGCTTGCTCTTCCATATTTTGCATTGGTGCCTTCAGGGCCCATTATCAAGCCTGAGTACTGTCACTCTGTACTGGAAGAGGAGGGGGATTTCCTAGGCAAAGTAATACCTTTTATAGTCATGAAGGCTGAAGTGGTGCTCTGATATGATTTACAGTAAAGCTGCGATCATGCCTATACACTTTATGAAATATACTATACAGTGTAGCCACAAATGTCAACAGGACAGAGAGTAAGGAGAAATGCAAATTTTATTGCTGTCACTGGCACAGGATTGGAGGGCATATCTTACAATAAGGATGCCTGTTCGGGTGACAACCGTCAATAGAGTATTTGCCCTCATTTTGGGAAAGTTGTTCTTTTTTCCACCTATGTCTCTGGTAGATGAAGTAAAAGGAAATCTCTCTGATAGGGAAACAAAGCATCAATGCTGTATCTATTAAAAAAAACAAAACTGAAAAAAACGTTTTGTCTGCTACTCTCAGCTCAAAACCAAAGAGTTCAATTAGAAAGAATCATTTCAACCACCACTATTACCTTTAGCTACATTTAATATGCTTCATATAATAAGCATTATCATGAGTCACAGCAGATGTCTCAGAATACTTCACTGTCACTGTGCTAGTGCATTTGATTTGACAAAATGGCAGATGAAATGATATATTGTGCCCAGTATGAGGAACGTGTTCTAATCTCATCCTGTTAGCTAAGGTTTCTATTGCGCAACCTGTCTGCAGCTGTATGTAACTTCAGCTGCTGGTTGATCATACGTGCTTAGACATTCAGCTTCAGAGAGCTGCCAGCCATGCAAAACTGATTCATATTATACTGCCATTATATGACAGAGGGCATCCTACTAAAAAGTATTAATAACATGTAATTTGTTGGTTAATATTTTAAATTATTATTTAAAAAGGATGACTGATTTTCAGTCAGTATTTATTTAAAAAGGAGATGATCTGTGAAAGTTTTGCTTAAAAAAAGGCAGGCAGAAATCAAAGGGCTAGTCACCAGTATTGCTTGTAGCCTCCCTGCAGTTGATATTTTCCTGATTACTGACTTACCATGCCTTGTTTTGTATTTCTTTGTAGAGGGGGTCATGTTGGTAGAGGGAGGTCTTTGCTGTCCCCTGATGATTGGTGATTTGAATTGGGGAGTATTCAAGAATTGTGGGGGAATATTCAAAAAGAAACAGGAGAGTTCAAGAAAGCATACATCCAGACAACTGATGAAACAGAACTAGTGAGATCTTCGCACTGCAGGTTCTTGGGTACAGCATGCCCTACAGCAAGGAGAACAGTGAGGAGCACATCACCAAATTATAGTCTAAGTCTCTTGAGACTAGCAGTCAATTGCACATCACCTCGTTACATCAGAATACAGCATTATACAACAATTATACAACATATTGTAGGAAACTTCTTGTATATGTCATGGATTGCATGAACATAGCATGGGCATACAGGCTAGCACAGACTAGCCATCTACAGCTCAAAAGACATAAGTACAGTATATGTTGTTGCATTTTCAACAACTAGCAGTCAATGGCACATCACCTTATATGCTCTCAAGCTGGATTTATACCTCAATAGGTTTTAAGGCATAGGAAATGCACTGCTATTTTTCATGAGGAATTAAAGACATGAATGTTTTAGAGTGCTGCTTAGGCACAGATACATTTTTTAGATGCGCCTGATAACACAGCAAATCTTCACTTTGAGTTCATAGTTCTATGTATTCTTCTCACCGTTTTACTTGCTTCCTGTTATGATATATATATTAAATTTTTTTCTATCAGTGAGACTGGATCGATAGACTTTGAGAGAAAAAAAGATTATACAGTACCTGGCAGCATGCCTTGCAATTTAATTTTGTGGTCTCTCCCTTTTGCTGCAGGGTGCTATCACCCATTTTGCACTTCGGTTAGCTGAACAATTTTTTTTATGCAATCCCCCCAAAAAACCATGTATTTTCTGAAAGTGAAAGACCTATAAAATTGAAAAGATAGTACTACTGGTTTTGTACATATCATGTTAGTTCTACAAATGTTTATCAAACATTTTTTTGATAATTAAACTTGTACATTTATACCAAACAATGAAAAGGTTGAAAGTTAGCATTAAACTAAAATAAGGACTTCCTAAAATTATTCTTGAACCTCTAAACCACAATAGAGGTAGTGTGTATCTTAATTATGTTCATATTATGTGTGTGTGTGTGTTGTATGGGTTTGTAAAGGATAGCTGTACATTTAACAAAACACTACATCACCCTCACTAAACCTCTTAAATGACACTGTATGATGTACACTAAAACTACCTACCCTAATTGCATATCTACTTGAGCAGCACAGACAAAGCTTGTTCCAATGTTTAGAACACTATCATACTGTTGGTGTATATTGGGACGTAACAGGGTTTTTAAAAATACAGTTACTAATCTGACCATTTTATTTATACAAACTACATTTAGGTGAACAGCAGTGTTGGAAACTCTGTGATATTTTGCTCAAAATAGGGTATATAGAGCTTTGAGGGCTATCTCAACCCATTACAATTATCTCTGCTTGATGACATGGTCATCAGTAGGGATTCCAACTACTATTTGTTAAGGAATTACAAGCCCTGGTGTACCTGGCCAAACCTGTTTAAAAGGAAATAGTTAAAAGGTCTTCACAGACTAATGTCCTCATCCTCCCTCATCCCTTTGCTGTGTTTTGTAATTTGTCAGGGAACATAGTTTTTCAGAATTTCAGAATATGTTACCAATGACTCATGTGTTCCCAGCTCTAAGATACAAAACGTGCTGACTCTAGCACTGCTGTAGATTTGTACCAGTTCCAGAATCTGGGACATTTCATCAGAAAGGATGTATCTGCCTTGAAACTTAAAAATCCTTTTATTCAGATAGTTTTAAAAAAGGTCTTATTTTATAGTAAAGGAATGGCTGATATTTTGTGAATTCCATTTTGTATTTGTGCTTTATCAGTGTAAATTTGCCTTCTACTGCATTTGCCATACTTCTGTAATACTGCATGCTAGGGGTGTTCAGATACCATACTCGGTACAAGTACAAGTACAAGTACAAGTACATGTGCAGATACTTTTCCAGCTCCAAGACTAGACTAGGGAAAAATTCAAAAGTTAGGAGGCAGCTGTCATTTGTAAGGAACATACGGAGCTCCTGGGATTATCAGAGTGATTATCACAGATTGATTATCAGAGAGGCTTAATGTCCCAAGTAGGGGCAGAGACAGCAAAAAGAACAGAATCTACTTTACTCTATCCAAAACGAAAAAAACTTAAATGTTTGGCAACACATACACTTTAAATGTACTATATAAGGAACTAGCAAAAATACACAGAATAAAATCAAGGAAGGGAAAATGGGTTTAGTCTTACTGTAATTTCTCATAAATTATTTTCATTATTGGTGTGGAAGTAGCCAAAAAGAAAAAAAAAATAGATGAGCTGTTTGTATGCATGGTTTAGTTAAGATTGAAGTACAGTTCATTTTCCATATCTTGCTTTACCAGCTCTTATCTTTACTGATTTTACATGTTCGATTTACATTTTGAAACATTTACATAGGTTAGCTGTCTATAGTCTGGGGTTTGTTGTCCTCATATGTGTGGTTTATCATGCAGACTTGTTATGCTGCCACGTCAGTGTATTCCAGGTTTTTGTACCAAGACAAAAGGACTCAAATACCAAAGTGGGGTGACAGGGACATTGTTTGAAGTAAAGTTAAGTTGGGAGCCCCTGTATTGTTAATTGAACTGATTTTAACCTGTATTCATTTCAAACAGCCACTCTTGTGAAAAATATCTTTTTTTTTAAATGACCCTTTAATAGATTGGATTCTGTAAGTAAACTCAGGTCCAGATTTACTTCACTTCAATTTGGTTTACATCACTTTAGCTAACTACACACTTTAAGTGACACCATACTCACACACTTTAAGTGACACCATACTCATAAGTTAAATCTTACAAATACATTCAAATACCTTAACTATTAACAAAAATGTAGCTTATTTGTGTATCACTCAGCTGTAGATCCTCAAATCATCTCTGAATTGGTGCCGACACTGTCCTTCCTTCTGGAGGGTGGCTACTTTTGTTGCCCATGGTCCCTGTGTGTGTTGTAAAGTAGCCACCGCTCCAAACTTAAGTTTAGTTTACTCATTTTGTATTGCAACTGTAGTCTCAAAACACACACAGGAACCATGGGAAATAAAAGTAGCCATCCTCCAGAAGGAAGGACAGTGTCAGCACCAGAGTGATACACAAATAAGCTACATTTTTTCATTTATAGGTAAGATATTTGAATGCATTTTTACGATTTAACTCCTGACACCTGTTTGGTGTCACTTTAAGCAAATTAGATCTGCAGTTTAGATCACATGTATCTCAGGCAAAGCACTATTCTATATACACAAACATTTCCTAAAAAAGAGTGGAGTTGAAGATTATTATGAATCTCAATGGCTCATGGCATCGTGCACCTGCAATAATAATACCATGAATTAGCTCTTTGCCACTAGCAAATCTATAATTGGTGCATTGGTATAGCTAGAAATAGAAACGTGATAATCTTTATTTATTACTATATTCCAATGTGTGTTTCAAATCTAAACAACAAATGCTTCATAACAATATAATCATACAAGACTCTATTGTCACAAGTGACAGTCAGGAGTGAGAACCCCCAGCTGTACTAAGCATTGGCGGGAGGCTTTCAACTGGGATAAAGTCTTTAAACATACATATCCCCAGCACGGGGCATCATGCTGGGGAATGTGTTTATACAGATGGTGGGTGGGAAGGGTTAAAGCATAGCTGTTGCATGGTCGAGGGAAGCTAGCTCATGCCATAATGTGTATGTATGCACAACACACTATAACATTATGGTATAATTACATCTAGGTTGACCCTGGTTGCTGCTCCTTTCCCTTCTGCTACCATAAAGGCATTCAGGTTTAGTGTGTTCTTTTTTCAGCTATTGGGCTGATGACATAACTCCTGCACATGCCTGCTCGAGTTACACCGTCCTGGCACCTAGTTCCACTCTCAACAGATGCTAGTAATGTGTCAGGAATGTATACTGCACTGTCCATGTGCTGCAGATAGGGAACGCAAGAAAACAAAATGGTAGGAATAAGGGGAAATCGTTTTTTTTTTGTCAAAGGAGGCAGTTAAAGCCTCTTCCGTCAAAAGTTCTACCGCCAAGCAATTTTAAATATTGGTCAAATGCTAGCTGATCGCTATTTCAAATATGAATGACTTTGGGATAAAGGTTATACTATTGTGGAAGTTCGTGCAATCTGTGACTGGTTTACTATATTGGCACACATGGGAAACAACACAACATGCAGCTGGCTGAGGTCATTTTGCTGGGCCACTGACACACTTGTTCCCATGTGACGATATCGTTGTAAATGAGACAGAGGACTGGAATGTTGACGTGGAATTTACACCATTCATATCAGATTGTCCACTAGGCTGTCAAGTCGAACTCACATCTTTGAATCCACAAAAGTTCCTAGATGATATTGTGCAAATGAACATTAAAATAGCAAAGGATGTTAAAGGAAACCTGTACTGAGAAAAATATATAGTTTGCCAATGTGGAGCACTACACATGCTAAATATCTTTTATTCTGATTCAAAGTACTTTTTGGGTCACTGTCAGAGGTGAAGTAAGATTAGTGTTGGGTTCAACTTAGAGCTTAGGTTAAATTCGGAATTTAGTACTGGTGGGAGTTAAATTTTAGGACCGGCGTTGATGGGCTTTTGTCCACTTCCTACAGGTCTATAGAAATGCAAAGCCCACTTGAAGAAGGTCAACTGTATGTCAAATGTACCCATCAATGAATTCTGAATGATCAAAGTGATGCTATCCACCCAGGCCTGATGCCCTTCAACACAGATCTTTATGGACTCTTTTTAGGGAATTGGTTAGGTTTGGGGAGGATGTTAGGGCCTATTTAAGGGCTTGTCCACACCAATTGCGGTGTGTTCCTTTTATGAGTAATTGTCACACACTCTACTGCTTAATAGTAGCACTGTTCGTAGGTCTGCATGGGTTTTACCTGCACATCTTTCAACTTTAATGGTAGATCTATTACAAGCTCTGCAAAACCCCTACAGTTGGGTGACTGAAATGGCTCAGTGAAAGGGCTCATTCACATGGGTGCAGTGACCCGTACATCCATGCCGGTAGCCATGTTTAAATGCCTGGGAAGGTGCCTCCTCAAGACTACATATCCCAGCATGCATTGCTTCCAGCAAGCAATTATGTTATATTGTTCAGACGTTGAGTTGTAGTTCAGATGACAGGCTTAGTAAGAGTGGTGACACAAGTAAGTGCATATTCACAGGGCTAAGTGAAATTGTGTCACTGCATTGAGGAAGTACATCCTACAGGCATCTTCACTAAGTAAGTTTACAAATTCCAGGATTTTTGAGGTTATTAGGAGTGGGGTAGAAATTATGAAAATTCAATATAGAAATACATATTTAATTTTAGTTTTTGACCATAAATACCCTTTAATTTTGGAAAGTGCTGAGCAATCTGTTTGTACTATATATATTCTGTATACATTAATATTGATAACAAGAGGCAGCCTGATTTGCACTATATATATA
>NW_017306866.1:909452-912939 GCF_000935625.1 Nanorana parkeri | reverse complement strand
TATATATAGATATATATATATATATATAGATAGATATGTATATCTATCTAGATAGATAGATAGATAGATAGATAGATAGATAGATAGATATACTGTATATATTATATTGTGGGCTTGCTAAATTTTGCTTGATGACCATCCAAGTTAAATAATTTGTGGATTTACATTTAAATGTATCTTTATTTATGCAACCTGGTACAATGCAATGCAATGAATCATCACTCATATGAAAATCAGGAAATACAGCAAAACAGGCATGGTAAAGAAAAATCAGCTATTTCACTAGTCTTTAAATAGGTCCCTTTTGTATTTGACATACGAGACTACAGAAGAATGGTGTATTCTAAGCAGCTGTGTCTGTGGGAATTCTTAGCACACTGCTTAGAGTTGAACACAGACAAGCCTGAGCTTTATACAGACTGACTTTTTACCTAGTAACCTTTCACCTACTTCATGCAGCCCAGGCAGACAAAAGACACTACAAAGGTTTGTTTGTGGGCCTTGATAAATTTCACTTCATTACCCTAGATAACTTTCACCCTGTTACCATAGGAAATGGAATCTATTAACAGTCACAATTCCCGAAACACAAATTCAATTCATGTGCATCAGCCATTTTTTGTTAGGCAAAAATATTAGTACTAAGAAAATGGTATTTCATAATAAAGATTTAGCTGTAATTTATTTATACTGAGTTTGTATATTTTTCCCAAACAAACAAAAATTATTTACATAGCACAAATCTTTCATTCTTTAAATGAATCAAATGCTTGATTGATATACACTTGTGCATTTTTCCCTATATTGGACAATGATTGCTTCTTTCCTGTAGGGCCATATTTTTCATAGGGGTTGTTTATTTTATTTTTTAAAAACTGGAGAAAGGTAAACCTTACAAAAAGTGAAGTTTGACCACAGTGACTAGACAAGGTAACAAAGAACCTAAGGGTCTGATTTGTTAATCTTCCACCCAGCATATAGCTTGGCAAATTCTGTCCAGACGGCACTATTTATTATTTATTTTTAATTGGTATATATGTATATACTGTATAATCTTTATATAGTAAATCTCAGACAATTTTATGCAGCGCTTTACATTGCTTACATTACAGTGCACATATAAATTAGTCTCTGCCCTCAAGGAGCTTACAATTTAAGGTCCCTATCTCACATGCATACGTACATACAGGGGCAATATAGACAGGAGCCAATTATCCTACCAGCCTGTCTTTGGAGAGTGTGGAGGAAACCGGTAAACCGGAGTAACTGGAGAAAATTCTTGCATATGGTGTCCTGATATGAATCAGGGACCCCCACCACTAGATGGCTTTGAGAAGCATATACATTTCCTATGCTCCTTTGCTTCATCTAGTGGCGCTAGCTCCATACAAGTGGCATTCACATAGCTATACAATGGGCGAAAAATTGATAAATCTGCTCTTAAGTGTTTCCTATAACCCACAGTTTTGCTTCTGTTTTCTTTTCTTCCATTTTTGTCCTAAGTAACTTCCAAAAGTCCCTGAAGGAAGAAGTATGTGCCACATCATAGACACTGTTATGCTGCCTGCTGTGTACTTGTATTGCAGAACGGTTTCACTTTGCACAACTGCCATTTTACTTGCTATGTGGAAGCAGTACTTTACTACTTCACACAGACTGTTTCCTTCACTAAGAGAACACTCTGTTTCCTGACAGCTTGCTGGCAATGCAGCTTAATGGACTTTGAACCACCCCAAACTGGCCACCACAATTTACCTCTATGGGATAGCTACAGAAGAGAGGGACAAAGCTGCCAGCTTGGAGTGTGAATTTGACATTAGGGCGAAGGATATTCTGCAGGAGAGTCTGCGATAATGAAGGAGAGAGGAGCCATGGTTTGAATTTTGACTGATTCCTGAAAATTAGCCAAAACTCAAGCTGTGGGTGGACCTCCTGACACCACTCAGCTCGACAGATTGCAAAAAATTGAAGGAACCAGACTGAAACAAGTCAAATGTACAGTGACTACAGTTAATGAACTGCAGTCACTGCTTGGGTATTCTGACAGCTGTGGATGCTGACTGTCAGAATACAATAGCCAGCAGGGCAGCCTGTTTAGCATTGAAAGGGGAATCTTGTGATTTCTCTCATTCAGCCTAATGAGGTTCTCATTTGCACGGCTAAAGTCCATTGATCCAGAAAACCTGTCATTGCATCTTTCCAGCATGCCATGGTATGCATTTATATCCCCAGTTAAATGGTGTATTGAAACCAATATGTCAACATAACAACCAGGCAACTGGCATTTCCAGAAACAGGTCAGCAGTGTCTTTCAACTCAGGCTTATTTCAAAGAATCATGCATGCAAAATCAGAACTGTTTGTTAGGATAAAATGTTAAACTACAGAGATGTTTGTTGTGTATTAGGAAATGCAGTGCTGCAAGTCTTGAGTATCCCATGCTCATTTTACATGGTATCAATATATCTCTTCCAGGCCCAGCTTAAATGTTGTCGCTGTGATTCACGAGATCCTTTTTCAGCAATCAGTCACCGGATTATTAATGTGGTGTCACGGATTGGTCATCTACGTTGGTGGCAATCAGAAAACGGTATGTGATTTTTCAGCATATTCAAGCATATTGGGAACATTTTACTGTGTAATTTTACAAATGCCAATATATACTCCAAGACACTGATTCACAAAAAGATAATATGTTCTTAATACAGCATTTACATCAATGTCCAAAACATAAGCAGGTGGGGGGTGCACAGTATACTTGAAATGTGATTGAGGGGGGAGTAGGGTGCATTAAAATGAAGAATGGCTGGGAAAACTAGAGGCCATCACCTAAAATTGATGGAAAAAAAATTCCAGCACAAGGGGCGAAGGGGGTTCTTCACAGTAAGATCAGTTAGGGTCTGGAACTCACTGCCACAGGCGGTGATTTCAGCAAATAATGTGGAATTGTTCAAGAAACTTTTGGACGATTTCTTAAGGGACCGTAATATACAGGGGTACGGGTACTCCTAGAATGAGATCCTAATAGGTTGGACTTGATGGACTAATGTCTTTATTCAACCTCAAATACTATGTAACTATGTAACATACACTTACACTGGAGTCTACATGTTTACTAAATCAAGCCAGCAATGGTAGTTCCAATCCTATCTTCACGGGTTACCTTTAAAATCAACATAAAACCTGAACCATAAAAATGAATCCCTCAAACTTACACCTTAACACTTAAACCTTAACCTTATGTAAAACATAAAAAGGCAATATCATTTTGGCCTAAATGGGCAAAGTGACTGTGTTTGTAAAAAAGGTGACTGATACTAGCCTTGCCAGTCCTTTTCTGCTGTTCCTTTCACTGCCAAATATGGGAGAGCATGCTGCCAAATATGGGAGAGCATGTGAGCTCCTTCCAATTCAATGTACTTGGGTCTAGCACCCAATTGCTAGGCCTGGGCACTGTCACATGACAAAGGAAGTGCCAACAGTGGCTG
>NW_017306866.1:907252-908761 GCF_000935625.1 Nanorana parkeri | reverse complement strand
GAGAGCGTGACAATGGAAAGAGAAAGAGGGGGGGGGGGGGGGGGTACTGGCAAGGTGAGTACAGGCAGTCACCGAGTTACGAACATCCGAGTTACGTACGACTCCTACTTACAAACGGAGGTCCCAGGCTGTTACACTAGTTGTAATGCTACCGTGCTCGCGCATGCAAATTATTTTGTTTTAGTTTTGGTTAGTATGGTGTGGGATTAGAGCCCCTGTGAGGGCAGCGAAACAAATGTTACAGGGGGTTAACTATTCCCTATGCTATCCAAAACTAAGAACATTTTGGGCTGGAGTTACACCTAAAAAATGTACCTGTTCCAACTTACATACAAATTCAACTTAAAAACAAACCTATAGTTCCTAACATGTTTGTAACCCGGGGGCTGCCTGTAGCAGTGAATTGTGGGTGCTTTTTACACAGACACTGCCACCTTGCCCTGAATGGGCAGCCCTAACATAATGTCAACACTGATTAACCCCTCGAATGGCATGTTTAATTTATCTATTATCAGATCTTTGGGCACTAAAAGCTGCTACATCTGCACCAAGATCTCAAAACTCTACCATCTTAGTGTCAAAACCTACTGATGCAACCTAAATGGCTCACCTATACAGCATCAGATTTGTGTTGTTTTTATATAGTGCAATAAACAAACAAACAAAGAGTTAAAAAGGCGTTAAGGATTACTGCCTAAATATTGATTATTGGCTTTATTAAGTCTAAACGAACCGAATCAATTGAGGCCAGCTCTATCACCCAGTTGATATAGTTTGTGATAAAACTGAACATTTTGGAAGTCTTTGTACCTTATGCAATTCCTCCTATAGTTTCCTGCAACTGATTATATTTACTACTCCAATTAATGAAAAGTTTAAATGATCCCAAAAAATATAATATGTGGTATATTTACAGGCCATAGTAAGGCACACATGTGTTTTTCATTTACCAAGTCGATAATTGTATTTGTAATTCTCTGCACAGGTCTTGATCCAGTTTACCTGCAATTTGACTCAGACAAGAAGTTTCAGCTCAGTGATGTCACTCTGGATTTCAGGGTATGTCTTATGACACAGTCACCATGGAAAACTGTAATTACATACAGGAACGGACTTGTTATATCTCTTTAATCATTGTTTCAACCACAAACATTGAGTATTTTACATCAAACTGCTTTGTTTAACACAGAAACTCCCAATAAGAAGGCATTTAATGAGATCATGTACTCAAAAATGGCAATTTTGTGGTATCAAAAAGGTTGTTATAGGTATATACAGGATTTGTTTATTCTTACTTCATTTAAAACTATGCACTTTAAATGATACACTGTTAGTTAATTTGATATAAATTAATATTCAAGATTTACCATTACAACTATTTGGGATAACAGAAATAAGTAGTTCTTGAATATTCTTGTACTGCTGACCAAAGTGATGACTCCATCTAAACATATCTAAAGCTAGCGCTACACCGGCCAGTCTTTCTTGTCAACCCTGTGGGCTAACATC
>NW_017306866.1:867876-907114 GCF_000935625.1 Nanorana parkeri | reverse complement strand
ACCCCCCCCCCCCCCAGGCTATTGTATTTTGACAGTGGCAGATGTGCCGCTGTCAGAATACCTGAAAAGTGACTGTGCCTGATTGGCTGCAGTTAGTGTGTGGCTGAGATTTTTTGGACCTACTCCTTCAACAAAAGTTGATTATAAAAATGATCTTTTGTCAAAGAGATTTGAGCAGTGCATTGCAAGTTTAAGATTTTAATCAGTGACAGTGGGGTCACATAGTTACATAGTTGAACCTCAAGTTCCTGGACCTCTCTGGATTTGAAATAGCTGTAGTATATTTTGCTAGATTATATGCCAAGCGTATGAGCTCTTTAAATCTATGTAGATGTACAGAGGTACTATTATTTTCTAAAAAACAGTACAGGAAATAGAAGGTGCAGATGAAGAATGGTTGGTGAGAATAACTGAAACATGGAAGCTGATTCCAGATAACATGCTTTTGAGCAGTGACAGAACTTTTCTTCTATATGTACAGTAACTTGTAGTATTATGTGAATGGAAATATTTTTTTTGCATTGTCATGCTTTACTGTTTTCACATGTCTTCCTTTATTTGACTCTCATTTTACAGAGCCCCCGACCAGCTGGCATGTTAATAGAGCGATCTTCAGACTTTGGCAGAACATGGCAGGTGTATCAGTATTTAGCATATGATTGTGCCATTGCTTTTCCATACATCAAACAAGGCCGCCCCCAACACCTAAAGGATGTGCGCTGCCAGGAGCTGTATGGCAACCCAACTCATGGGGGCAAGGTAAACCTCAGCAGCTATAAATCTGAAAATGAAGGGACATATGAACTATATTTATGTCTAGGATTCTGTATAGTATCATTAGTAGGAAAGAATTGACAAAGAAAATATGCTACCTAGATAAGCACTTATTTCATGATGGTTTTTGCAGTAATAATGTGAAATACCAATAACTGAAACAATCAGGAAGTAGTCTGGGTGGTAATAAGTGACACATGTATGGGGATGTCTGGGTGTTTAGTTGTTTTCCATATCAAAAGCTTTGTACCCAAATGCCCAGTGCAGAAAACATATCTTCTGGTTTTTGGTGTTAGATAGGGTTTGGTAGTATTGCACCAGGGTTTGCAAAGGGGCTTTAGTACAGCCTTTATTACAGCCACTTGGCACAATCTTAGCATTAATATTATAAAAGCTATCAGCTTCTCAAGAAGTGTATAAGCCACAGGAAGTATTTTACAAAAAAAGCCATAGGAAGTATCTCACAAAAATTAAAACTCCTATTTTATGAGTTACCGGAAATTTAATTTGTATGTTGGGTTGACATTTAAAAAAAAAAAACATTAACCCATTACTCAAGCAGCAATATACCTATGGGAAGTTTTGTATGAGACAATCTACTATATACAAAGTAAAATTGTTGACTTGCAGCAAATGTTCATCAGGTTTAACACAGGTATGTCATTAGTTATCATTAGTAATATACATAAAAGAGTTGATAAGTAAGGAATGGATTGAAATTAATGTTACTGAACACTATAGTTTGTACCCATAATGGAGCAAACTTTTGGGAGACTCTTTCTTACCTCACACATAAAGCTACTTTTTATTGCCAAGTCAAAAGAACTGCACAGTGCTATTTGCTTTCCTCTTTTCTATTAGCAGGTATTAAATGGGAATCAGCAGACATTGTCCATCCACTACGTGGGTTTATTTTAGGAAGATTTGATTTGATGTTTTGGTCCTGTGGAACCATATACAGTATATTAGTGGCTTGAGATGTGTGGCTTAATCCAGATTTCCATATTTAAATGATCACTAATGTAAGGGGAAATGGATTATACAATATTCTCAAATATAAATTAAATAACTAAACTGAACATAAAAGTTTAAAGCATGGTGCTAGTTTGATGTCATGGCGTCTGCCATTTTATTTGGCATCATGCACTAAACATGCTCATAGAGTTGCATAGCTCAAGTCTCTTTGGCTACTAAATGACTGCTGAAAATGGAAACAGAAGCCATATAAGCATATGTGGGAAACACGTTAGCAACTGTTGTTGTGTGAGAAAAAGAGGGCAGCGCAAGCCTCATTCCACGTATTGGCTTTCTTCTTGGAGACCACAGCAATTTTTGCTCTTACTGTGCCCATCAAACAATATTTTTTTGTAGTTGTTGCTTCATGATTTGTTTTGTTCATCCAGATATGTTTTTGTTTAAGTTTTACCTACAAACTATATATGAACAACTACTTGAACACATTTTGGTAAGATGTCATATTTGTTCTTTTTCCCACAGCAGGAAAGCTCAGATTCCATTAATGATATTTAACACATGTTACTTCTCTTTTTTTTGGCACAGATTGTGAATAGTGTATGGCAGTTATGTTTTTAATAGATTCTTTAATTTTCTGTTTTAGATAAGCTTTAGCCCAATGGCAATGGCCTTTACAGTTCCTGTATCGAAAAGTCAACAAATTCACCGTAAGAACCCTTTCATATTATAATGAATTTTAGTGTTACATTTGTAAAATACAAAAAAGCCAGTGAAAAGCCTAATTTGTGAAGATCAAACACTGTTATGTCCTGTAATGACTTTTAGAATGATGTATAATATTTTAAAAAGCTAGCAAACACATAATGTATGATCTGGAATATTTGCTAATAGAAAGTAAAGGTAAACTGTTCCTTTCCTAAAATGATGTAAAGTGGGCAGATTAGTTCAGTGTGACCTTAAGCGACTGTTAACGCTTTGACCAATTGTACACTGGTGCGAGATCTGTTCTGTTATTTTTGCTAGCAACTTTCACTAAGCTTACCACCCCATCTAGAAGAAATCTAAAGTAAGCCTATCATATCTAATAACTTTAAGGGGCCATTTTTATAAAATTTGGGGATGCTGTGGTACCTGTACATACCCTTCAACCTCTTTCAGAGGACCATAGAAGCCATGAAGTTCACTTGATGAAGAAAACTAAAGGTCCACCCCTTGTTACCTCTCAGATCTCATTATTAGTCAACAAATGTGATAGGAAGCTTCACTGAGAAATAGTGAAGTGCAGGAGGCAGATGGGAGTTTGACTTTTGTATGCATTTATTTGCCTATTTAAAATATTGAAAGCGTAAACATTCTGTTCTCTTGTGATTGAGTATCCAAGTTCCCACATCTGTACACCAACAATTACAGGCCATCCATGTTAGATTCATAAAGAATTAAAAATAAAGAAGAGAGGCATCAGTTTTATAGCAGGATAAGTGAGACTGTGTGGTAACAATAGAATGCTGCACCCTTAAGAGGTGAAACAAGAGAGTGTAAGACTCACCCCTCCAGAGTACACCTACAAATGAAATATCAGCTTTGCACTTACTGGCCCTTTAAATGCTCTTAAATATTTCAGTAGCACAAAATATACAGTATATATTCGTGTAATAAGACATTATACTGTAAAATCTACATGTAGAATACTCTAACCCATTTAATCAGAATTTATCATTCGCTGATTAGGTTTTAGTAAACTGAAGTATTATTGTTATGGCTTACTGTACTTCATCTTTGCTCTCCGCTTTGATGCATAAGCCCAAATAAATGCATGTTTTTCTCTGTTATTTTTGAAACCTTGATATATAAATGTAATACTTTTACATGTATAGTTGCATAGTATGATAGGTGTCCTTTATAAAAAAAAAAAAGAAAAGGTACTACTTCTGGCTTGCTATTGTGGGAGTAGAAACAAGGGCCCATGTAACATAGGGGAAAGAGAGGCACATGTAACACTGCACCACTGTTTCCAGTCCCCCAGTGGCAAAACGTCAGTAGGACACAGTGCAACACAGTGCCTTGAAAGTAAGCCCTCCTCTTCCCTCACACTCAGCCCTTCTTCTGGCCTTCCTGCCCTCCTTACCACACACCCTAACACACATCTCTCCCAACATATTACCAAACCCCTCCACCTCATCACCCCACACACAAACATGGCGCCATTCCTGCCGGCTGCTAAGCTGAGTTGGATCCTGGCCTACTTGAAACCAGCAGGTGAATGTGCAGAGCGGAGCAGTGGCAGCTTCTCCATGGACTGCCATGTAGTCACTCCACATACAGACATGCTGCAGTATGCCCTGGTCTCAGAACTTCTGCTGCTCAGAGCCAGGACCTTTACCGCAACACATCCTAAAGATCCCCCTTCTTCCTCTAGCACACATGGAGAAGCTGAGGTTCTGGGATCTGATAAGTGGATGGTGAGCTCAGAACCAGTGCCCTTCACCCCCAATCTAGCATTGGTCAGAGCCCATCTGACCCAATGCTGCTGGCAGTGATATATTGGTGGTATATTGGTATATTGAAAGCTCTGCAATCCTGTCAGCACACTTCCATTTAGGCAGCTTGCAGAAAGTAGCCCCAGCAACTAAACAGCATTGAGCACATAGAACACCTGTCCCACACTTTAGCAGCAAAGTGCATACCACTTCACTCATATCTCACCTCACTATACTTCCCTCTCTCATCAAAGCGTCTCCCACCCATTTCACCCCCGTGGTCAAACCGCATGCCACCCAACTCACCTCTCCCCTACCGCACCTCCTACCAACCTCACCCCCTGGTCTGCTACAGTGTCTACATCCCCCCACCTCACAATGCCTTTACCAACTTACCACACCAACCTGGTCATATGCTCATAGTGCCCACCTTACAGTACCATCACCCACCAGTCAACATATCTGCCAGTCACTTCATCCCCCTCTGCCAAAACATCTATGACACAAATCAAACCACCACCACAGCACCTAACACCCACCTCACAGCACCCCTCAGCCACCAACTTCACCCCCTCTGGTTACAGAGCCCCTCACTCACTTTTTTTACCAACAGCTCATTGTTTTCCTCTGTCCCCCATCATTTGGACACTACACTCTAGGCACTATGGGCACACTTGCTAGTAAGAAAATGTGACTCTAGTAAAATTTCTAATGTATTCTAATTTCAGAACTTGGAGAGTTCACCAACCTGCGTATTAATTTCACTCAGCTGACACACCTGCCACCCCAAAAATACCGGGAACCCAGTGCATTCTATGCAATAGATGAGATGCGTATTCATGGCAGCTGCTTCTGTTACGGCCATGGAGACCGATGTGTACCCGGTGTTCTGCCAGAAAGAGATCCATATGGTGACATTCAGGTACACTAATTTAACATCTATACTTTTCAGAACAATACACAATTAACCAGAAAAGTAATGTCAACATTTAACCAAAAATAATGAAACATATTGCTTAATGCAATGCTCATAGCTCTGGAATAAAACATATGCCAAAATGTCTTGATTTGCGCTTTGCTCACTGGTTAAATTCCTCCCCAGATTGTGAAAGCACTGAGTCTCCATTGGGACCTACAGTGGTTTTCATTGCGGAGGCCAAGTCTGACATATTAAGGAAAACACAAAATTACATGACACTTCATTCATGCCTGTGCTAGGGTGCTGTGTTGGAGACACTAGTGTTCAGTCCTGAAATGTTGCCTGAACCCAATGGCATTTTATAGTTCTGATGATTGTATTGCCTGTTTCCTTTTTATAGCATGTTCCTCTTGGTCTCCTTGGTCTCCTACATGTCCAGAAGTGACAGCTGCATTGAAGGAAGCTATCATTTCATGTTTGTGGACAGGAAATAAATTGTTTGCCCAATGTTATTAATTTGCATGCTTGTATTAAAGAATCCAACACTATTTATTTCCATTATTGGCAACACTATAGAATTAAAGCGCTCATTTGTGATATAAATTACCAATTAACCATGTTATTGCTATGGCTCTGTATGTATGCTCTGTATTTGGTCTTCAGACAACTTGCAAATTAATATATCTTTTGCTTCAGGTACATGATACATGCGTATGCCAACATAACACTGCTGGAACAAACTGTGAACGTTGTGCTGACCTCTACAATGACCTGCCCTGGAGGGAAGCTGATGAAAACAACCCCCATGTGTGCAAGCGTAAGTTTTCTAAAAAGCTCTTAAGAATTGGGAACTTGTAGTCAGTATTCATACTATACACTGTGAAGATCTATCCTTTAGAAAAAAAAAACCTCTTCTGCCTTGCAGCACTGGTGTTCTTGGTTGAAATCCCAACCAGGACACTATGTACATGGAGTTTGCATATTCTCCTTGTGTTTAAGTGGATTTCTTCCAGGGTACTCTAGTTTCCTTCCACAAGCCAAGGGCATTATGGTAGGTTATTGGCTGTGATGCACATAGATTTTCGATGGAACGTTCATATTAAAAAATCTTGTCAGAACTCCATCAGAGACTTGACAAATGTCAGTTCAAATTTAATTGGACTTTAACATTTGATTATGGGAATAGCATACCTCAAACAAAAACTACATTAACTGTTAGAAATTCAAAGACAAAAAGTTTAATGCTGTTCTTTTGATTTTTTTCCCCCGCCACTATGGTTTAAATCCATGATCGATTTGACCTCATTAACTGTTAGAAAATCAAATGAACGTTTCAAAAACAATGGTTTTTAAAAGGAATTCTAATGGTTTATGGCCAGCTTTAGTATGTTTATAATAGCAACCTCAGATTTGAACTCTCCTTGAGAGCAGGGACTGATGTGAATGTGTACCATGTAAAACACTGTGTAAATTGATGTTCCTGTATGTAATAAATTAAAAAATAAAAGTGCAACAACATTTTTATTTTCTGTGGAGTTTTCTGGATAAGATTTAGCCAGTAAAGCGTTGCAACCGCGATTAGTGGATCATTTTATAGGAATATTTCTGAAAACTTCATATATGCAATTGAAATTCTTATAATGAACTGCCAACAAACTATTCTTTTTATCATATAGCTAGTACTAAATGTAACATGCTTATTCAAAGACAAAAAATGGCAACATGCATGGTTAAGCAAACGTAAGGTGCATGCTTACAAAGGTGTCACATATTTTAACTAGAGTTGCCTGTAGTGCCACTTTTGTGGTTTCAAATTGGGCAAGTGAAAATATTTGAAGCCAGTGTTTTGACCCCATCTAGTGGTAACTTTTTTGAAGTTCATTGTATTGGAATGGCATGCTCTTTATTTGCAAGTATGAAATCAGCTCTACAATTATCCTGAACTATATATCACAATAGTTGACTTGAAAAGTTGGCTTTTGAGGTTTTGTGGTACCGCTGATTTACATAATTGATTATAATGGATGTTTCGTACTGTGTGTATTCATTAAAATCTGGTACAGCTAGTGGTTTTACAGACATGTTCTTGGGTATATTTTCTTCTACGTACAGCCTCACTATTTCTCAAAGAGTTAGTCCACACCCAAACAATTTCAGTTTATGATGGATGATGGAAAGCTGACATAAGCTACTTGCTTATATCTCTTTGACTTTGGAAATCCTGACATCTGAATTTTGAGGCCTGAACACCTGTTTCAGCCATAATGTGGAGGTGCTACATCTACTCCTGCTGTTAAACATTTATTTTATTTTAACTAATCACATGCGGAATGCAGCAAGAACAATGGGAATACAGAGAATGCAGAAACAGATATGGAACTTTGACAAAGAGCTCTTGACAATGACGTCTCCTAGAGATGTAAAAATTTGGCAAATACCTTGTTCCAAGACCCAAGTGCGAAATCTAAGTGCTTTAGCCTTTTAGTAAAATGATAGAGGAAACCACTGTTGTACTCCTGCTATTTATGTATCATCTTAATAATTTGCATTTTATTCTTCACAGAGTGTAACTGTAACAATCACGCTGACAAATGCCATTTTGACCCTGAAGTATATGAAGCTAGTGGCAGAGTGAGTGGTGGTGTATGTGAGGATTGTGCTGATGGCACCACAGGAACATATTGTGAGCGTTGTAAACCTGATTACTACAGAAATCCCAATCAAGACATCAGCCAACGAGATGCCTGTGTTTGTGAGTAACATGCATAGTAGGGCTATTTATAAATATAATTAATTATGAAGTAAAGATAGGGATGTTGCCTGTTGAATTTCATAAAATGCTGTTACTGCCTTATGTGAAAAATGTCAGCTTGAATCTGATTACTGTGGAGAAAACCTACATTAAAAAGAGAACTATGGCCTAGAGCTGCAGCTAACGATTATTTTCAAAATCGATTAGTTGGACGATTATTAAGTTCGATTAATCGGTTAATCGGATAAAAAAATTAAATACATTTTAAAAAATGGCTCCAGTGATGGACTACTAGTTTGTATTGAGATTGTAGTCCATCACAGGAGCAAGCTTGGAGCGGTGGAAGTAAAGAAAAGGAAAAAAAAAGTGTGGTGTGCAATATAGTGAAATGAAAAGTGTAAAATTATACAGCAATTAATGTAGAATGGCACCGCCTATTAAGGACTACAAAACCCAGCAATAGTACATTATACAGCACAATGCAGAATACCACCAGCTATAGAGGAGTACAACAAATCCCAGCAATAGTACATTATATCTGGTAGTATTCTGCATTGTGCTGTATAATGTACTATTGCTGGGTGTTGTAGTCCTCTATAGCTAGTGGTATTCGGCATTGCACCACTGTATAATGTATTATTGCTGGGATTTGTAGTCCTCTATAGCTAGTGGTATTCTGCATTGCGCTGTATAATGTATTATTGCTGGGATTTGTTGTACTCGTCTATAGCTGGTGGTATTCCGCATTGCGCTGTATAATATATTATTCCTTGATTTGTAGTCCTCCATACAGCGCAATGCAGAATACCACCAGCTACAAAGGAATACAACAAATCCCAGCAATAATATATTATACAGTGTACAATGTATTGCTGGGATTTGTATTCCTCTATAGCTGATCTAATAAACATCACAATGTACCATCAGGTATAGAGGAATACAAATCCCAGCAATACATTATAGAGCACCATGTGTGGGAAAGTGCAGGCTTACCTGAGCAGTCTTCCAGCAACTTGTTTCTGAGATCGGGCCTATTGTCATTCCCTCACGCCTGCTCCTCCTTACTTCTTCTCCCCGCGCACCTGTGCCGATCGTGGATTTGGGCGAGCACTGAGCGTGAGGCGGGAGGAGGTGTGGATGCGGGCGGGCCTGGCAGCGGCGAGCGTGAGGTGGGGAGGAGGTGTGACGTACAGCGTGTGTGGAGCCGTGAACAGGGCCAACCAATCGGAAGCCGATTAATCGATTATTGAAAAAGTTGACAACTTTTTCAATAATCGATTATAATCGATTATGTCGATTAGTTGTTGCAGCCCTACTATGGCCACACCTTTTTTTTTTGGCTTTAGTTCTCTTTTGGGTCACATGCATACATTTACTAATGTACTCCTGTGACCCAAAGTCAGAATCTAGTGGGCTACTGCTGGTTATATGCTGACAGGCCAGAGCCATGCTGTAGCCAGGAAGGATCCTGACAATATTGTCAGGATTCACCCCGCTATCTGATTGACAGCTGGCTCTGCTTCTCTAGAGCTGGAGCCAGCTGTGTCCCACCCCCCTCCTCTGTCTGTCCCTCCAATGAGCACTGGAGGAACAGAGGGAAGGGGGAATCCCTGCAGGAAGTAGTGACAGACAATCAACACTCTGCAGGGAGAAGCTGTGAACTGAACAACCAGCGGTTTGTGATCGCTGAGTTCTCAAGCTATGTAGCTGGCTCAAACTGTTGAGAAGAGTACATTTTACTTTCCCAATAGTTCTCCTCTAATTATGGTTTGAAACTAAGATAGTTTTTTTCAGTTCAGAAAATGCCCAGAGAAAAAAGTATAAATTAGTTCATTATTTACCTATGACCATGAGTTGTTCCAAAGCAACATTAAAAAGTGTGACCATCTTCCATGCCTCAGTAATGAATGATCTGTTTAATTTTCTTATCATGTTGATATACAATTATATTATGTTACAATATAATGAATAAGCTACTTATGCAACTTATCTAGTTATCTAGCTAGTAGAAGGTGATCTTTTAATGTCATTCTCATTTTATCTGCCAACGAGATTAATTCTCCCCATTTGCAGAATGATTCAGGAGATGGTACTAGGTAGTGATAAAGGCACCAATGCTCTTTTATTGCAGTTGAACTAACATGACATTGTGCACCCCACTGAAAAACAGTGTTTAAATGCCAGCGCACATACAGGGATCTTCTTCAAAATTCTCTTTATTTCAGACAAACAGCAAATACAATAACTTACACATTTCAGCTCAAGTACTGAGCCTTAGTCACAGCTTGAGCTGAATTGCATAAGCTATTGTATTTGCTGTTTTTAAAGAGAATTTTGAAGAAGATCCCTGTAGGTGTGCCAGTGTTTAAATGCTATGCAACTCTAAGTTGGAATAGGGAGTCTTTACTGTGCACCAGGGTCTTGCAGGGTCTTGCAGGCATACACATTGGATGGAGGGAAGTAGAGCTGATTAGACATATGAAAAATACTAAAAAACAGTGCTTTCAAAGACAAATTGATCATGTAAAGAGGTGAGTGATTTTTTTCATGTTTTCTTTAGCCTGTGATTGTGATCCAGAGGGTAGTGTTGCTGGCGGCAGCTGTGATCAAACAAATGGAAGATGTATTTGTAAAGAAAATGTTGGAGGAGAGCGCTGTGACCAGTGCAAGCCAGGGTTTTATCTCCTGAGTGCTTCTAATCTACAGGGATGTACAAGTAAGTGACATATATATTCCCAATCACAGAATAATCTTGTTCTTGTATTTGTGTATGATTTTTTTATAAAAGCTATGAGGAAATTTGGAATACATTTGGGAAAATGGTCTGCCTGTTGCAGATGAAAGCTTATGTTAGGTTATACAATGTTCTTCCTTTTTGTGTTTGGTATTTAGGAGTCATATTTTGAGGTCTCTAAAGGAGGAAAGGTTCTTCGTGTCCAA
Source organism: Nanorana parkeri (assembly GCF_000935625.1). NCBI lineage: Eukaryota > Metazoa > Chordata > Amphibia > Anura > Dicroglossidae > Nanorana > Nanorana parkeri. The sequence goes on along the minus strand of NW_017306866.1, from coordinate 896,277 downwards.
ACCAATCAATTCTTCCCCCGCCCCCCCCCTAAATCACACTGGAAGAACATGAGGGTTAAGTAGCAATATTCATACATGGCTCTTTATTTGTTTTATGCATACCTTGTGTACATTTTGTAGGCTATACTATGTATGATGGGCAGCGCAGGTCATCTTTCTCAGCTTTATTAAAGTAAGTACTGCTATGAAAACTATTCATAGAATATCCCCTGAAGTAAATCACCTTATTTTGAATGCCCCTCGACATGGGTACATGTATTGCCAGTACTCCATTAATGTTATACATTTTCCAAACAAAAGAACAAAAGATAATGTTTTTAAGCAAACAAAAGTAGGGTATACACAGTTAGATTTTGGCATGAACGTTCGTATGAAAAATCCCATCGGAACTTACGATACTGGCATCAGTAACTTGCCGATTGTCATTCGAAATCTCGTTTAATTTTTTATTTTTATTTAACATTCAATTTTGGAATGAATGGAGTTTCCGAACGAAAACCACATTCACTGTTCGAAATTCATTCAATCGAGAAAATTTTTCCAATATGCTCCTTTAAAATTATTTGGCACTGTGGTCGAAATTGACCATTGATTCAACCCCATTAACGATTAGAAAGTTAAACAAACTTTCCGAATTTGATTTTGTTTGTTCGAAATTCTAACTGTGTATAAAAGGTTAATAAAATCTAGGTGATCTTTTAATGTCATTCTCATTTTATCTGCCAACGAGATTAATTCTCCCCATTTGCAGAATGATTCAGGAGATGGTACTAGGTAGTGATAAAGGCACCAATGCTCTTTTATTGCAGTTGAACTAACATGACATTGTGCACCCCACTGAAAAACAGTGTTTAAATGCCAGCGCACATACAGGGATCTTCTTCAAAATTCTCTTTATTTCAGACAAACAGCAAATACAATAACTTACACATTTCAGCTCAAGTACTGAGCCTTAGTCACAGCTTGAGCTGAATTGCATAAGCTATTGTATTTGCTGTTTTTAAAGAGAATTTTGAAGAAGATCCCTGTAGGTGTGCCAGTGTTTAAATGCTATGCAACTCTAAGTTGGAATAGGGAAGCTTTAGTGTGCACCAGGGGCTTGCAGGGTCTATTGATCATGTAAAGAGGTGAGTGATTTTTTTCATGTTTTCTTTAGCCTGTGATTGTGATCCAGAGGGTAGTGTTGCTGGCGGCAGCTGTGATCAAACAAATGGAAGATGTATTTGTAAAGAAAATGTTGGAGGAGAGCGCTGTGACCAGTGCAAGCCAGGGTTTTATCTCCTGAGTGCTTCTAATCTACAGGGATGTACAAGTAAGTGACATATATATTCCCAATCACAGAATAATCTTGTTCTTGTATTTGTGTATGATTTTTTTATAAAAGCTATGAGGAAATTTGGAATACATTTGGGAAAATGGTCTGCCTGTTGCAGATGAAAGCTTATGTTAGGTTATACAATGTTCTTCCTTTTTGTGTTTGGTATTTAGGAGTCATATTTTGAGGTCTCTAAAGGAGGAAAGGTTCTTCGTGTCCAAACCAATCAATTCTTCCCCCGCCCCCCCCCGCTCCCTTTCACACCCCCAAATCACACTGGAAGAACATGAGGGTTAAGTAGCAATATTCATACATGGCTCTTTATTTGTTTTATGCATACCTTGTGTACATTTTGTAGGCTATACTATGTATGATGGGCAGCGCAGGTCATCTTTCTCAGCTTTATTAAAGTAAGTACTGCTATGAAAACTATTCATAGAATATCCCCTGAAGTAAATCACCTTATTTTGAATGCCCCTCGACATGGGTACATGTATTGCCAGTACTCCATTAATGTTATACATTTTCCAAACAAAAGAACAAAAGATAATGTTTTTAAGCAAACAAAAGTAGGGTATACACAGTTAGATTTTGGCATGAACGTTCGTATGAAAAATCCCATCGGAACTTACGATACTGGCATCAGTAACTTGCCGATTGTCATTCGAAATCTCGTTTAATTTTTTATTTTTATTTAACATTCAATTTTGGAATGAATGGAGTTTCCGAACGAAAACCACATTCACTGTTCGAAATTCATTCAATCGAGAAAATTTTTCCAATATGCTCCTTTAAAATTATTTGGCACTGTGGTCGAAATTGACCATTGATTCAACCCCATTAACGATTAGAAAGTTAAACAAACTTTCCGAATTTGATTTTGTTTGTTCGAAATTCTAACTGTGTATAAAAGGTTAATAAAATCTATTTTGTATATAATTTACTAAGAAGCATCAGTACCCACTGAACACATGAGAAGTATCCTTTGGGGGACAAACACCACTGCTTGAGAATGAGCTTTACAGATTAATTTTTTTTTATATTTCTACTTGTTATACAGAGTGGCAGCAGCAACCCCTTCCCATGTCCCAATGTACTTTCACTGTTTTGTTCTCTCCTGCATCATACAGTGCACAGGCCCAAGCTGAATCACACTAATTGAACTAAGGATCTCCTTTCATTGAAGTGGTGAAAGAGGATTCACTGATATTCAATGGCAGTTGCCAAGGCCACCATTGCTTTGAAGATGTTAAATTCAGTGTAAATAAACTCAGCTTTTTGATTAGCAAAGGTTACAGCTAAGTATACACCACCAGAGGGCAGCAATAATCTACAAAAAATATGCAAAGTAGTTCTTCTGTAAGACACTGCTATCTATAGTTTAGAATTAAGGAATTAAAATATGAATTATGAAGGTTCATAAAAAAGAGATATTGTTTATGTATAGGGTTAGTTAATTTTGAAAAACTACTATTTTAGATACATTTTCCCCTTCTTGATTTATTTGCAGTTATAACTACAGTGGAAATCATGGAAACAATTTGTATAGTTGTGAATTCCAATAGCATTGTATTATAGATGTTTAATCTATGTATAATTATATATTTTTGGGTGCAGATTTTCATGTTTGAATTATTTATTTTATTCTAGCAGTTCATTAGTTAGGAAAAAGCAAACTATGAATCATTTGTTTTTTGATGTAGGTATTAAATTACTGCAGTGATGTCAGTAACCATTTGTGTCCTTCAAAAGAAGGCCAGATCTGTAGATTATGTAGTGAGGTATCCATGGAGCTAAGAAGAGTCACATGTGCATGGTAAGAAAAAATCTATGAGAAGTGACACAACTGTCATTTAGAATAAATCATGAGCGGAAGCCTTCCAGCAGAATTATTTTATTAAGGTTGTTCACTGTTATCTTCATTTTCTGAACTAGTTACGTTTTTTGAGACTGCAAAGACACACCACCCTTGCTTTGAGTCCCCAAGTCTGCAGCTACACCTGGTGATGAGTGACACTCTCTTCCACCCATCCCAAAATCTGACAATGAAGCCAGCATTGTATTGTTGCATACAGAAAGGAATATGTGCAGATTTAGGCCCCTTTTACACGGGCTGATCAGAACTGCTGTGGCATGTTATAGAAAAGAAAAAATGATCGCACTCCACGGATCTTCACAAAAGTACACAAAACTTTATTGTGGATTTCAGCAACACATTGCATAATGTCCTTCCATGCGTGCCAAACCATAGAGGTTTAAATATGATGCTTGAATATATATTTTAGTTGTGTATTTGTTAAGTGGTGTAATTTTTTTTCGTTTCAGAGTGTAACTGTGATCCTCAGGGGACGGAGAAAGACCAGCCATGTGACAGTGAAACAGGACAGTGTCGGTGTCTTCCAAATGTTATAGGCCATCGGTGTGATCAGTGTGCCTCCCAGCACTGGAATCTTGCTAGTGGAAGGGGTTGTCAAATGTGCAGTTGTCTTCCTAGAAACTCTTATAGTCTTCAATGTAATCAGGTAAAGAACATTTAGAATATGCTATATTTTCATACTACTAACAGCTATTGTGGGGATATCTGTGGTATCATGTGACTCCCTCCCTTTCCTCATATGGTGCAGTACTGGATGCCTGTCCAGTATACATATATATTTGCAAACTATACATAAAAATAAGGTTTTAAAAATATTAATGTGCACTGAAAAAATGATGTATATTATGCTGAACTCTTTCACATATAAAATAATTTGTAGTTGGAAATTAAAGTAGCGCTCATCCAAACTCTAATGCAATACTCTGTCAACTGTTAAATAAAATATTGACCACATACTCAGCTTCTCTGAGATTATAGCATTTATCAAAGCAACAATGCTTCATCTGTGGAATCAAGTAATAATGTATAGTTGATGTGTAGCTGCTCTCTTTCACTGCTCCTTTTCCTTCTTTTAGCCTTGAGTGTTCTCGCTTCCTTTTCTTTGCGTGCAGCACTGCTGCAGCTCCTCTCCTCAGTATTCTACTGTGTTTACACACAAGAGAATGCAAATTCTTAACTATCTGCACATCACATAAGGTATTAAAACTTCCTTCCTGCTTGTTTAGGGGAACCTTTAATGCATATATTGTGCATCCATACGCTTCCTCAGAAAAATGGTCTAAAAGTGGCTTTTAGGAGGAGATTGTGGAGTTACAAATTGCATTCATCCCCAAAAGCGACATTGAAACCTGAAAATATTGTGTGATATACTGTTAATTATTTAATTAAAAAAACCTTAAAACTATTAAGTAATATTGATACTTTAAATGTTAAAATAAGAGCAATGTAGGCACATGCATATTTACGTACAAGAACTTATTATACATAATAATTATTATTCTATTTTGTATAGGTTACTGGCCAGTGCCTGTGTAAAGAAGGCTTCGGTGGTCAACACTGTACTGAATGCCCAATCAGGATGTATGGAGACTTGCAAACTGGATGTCGAGGTTTGTATTATATGCTCCTGTGCTACACCACATAAAGAATATTTCATATCTCTGCAAGAAATAAATTATAATATTTCAAAATATAAGCCTAAGGCAGCTATGATGATTACATTTATATGCAAGACAACCACTACTGTAAAATTATATAAAGAATCTAATGTACACAGACTAATGCAAATGAACAAATTGTATATATATTTTTTTGTCCAGCACAGTTGGCACAGCTGCCACCTTGAATACCATGTCCATCCTCCCTGTAAACAGTCTAGGTGCCCAAAAGGCCTGGGTGCTCTGAAATACACTAACTTCCTAGGTTAATTGCCTCAGAAGCCTGTCCCCAATTTGTTCTCATCCCCTAAAGCCTCATTATCAGTCCATTACTATGATGAGAAGCCTTAATGGCCTGTAGTGTGGCTTAAGAAATAGAAAGTGTAGGTGCCAGGGTTCAAACCAAATTAACCCATGAAGTGTATTTCTGAGCACCCAGCTATTCTGTGCATCAAACATGGTTACATCAGGATAAACCTCCTGATGGTGCCTACTGTGTGTTGACAGTGCTGGATTAGGTAGGTAAAACATATTTCAGGTTAGTTTTAAATTCTAAATAGGACCTAGTTGTATATGTAAAGATGTATATAAACAGACCATTGCGAGAAAGCAGTTTTATAATGTTACAGTATATAATTTAATTTAATAAAAAAGGGTCATGTTTTACTGCCAAGATAGAAACCCTAGACTTTTGTAATTAAAGTAAGCAAAACAATTTAGGATTTGCGGGATCTGAAAGCTGTTTAAAGGCTTACAAGGCTCTCTGTACCTAAAATCCTTTTTCTCCACACCCTAATGATTGATGAGCTGCACTGTATGGTTGCAATTTTTCGAATAAAATAGACAGTATACAACTTATTTTTTGTAGTAATAATCATGCAGCATAGTGTTTATTAACAGGTGTCTGCAGTGATGCTCATCGTTTTCATGTGCCTAGCAGTGCTATAGTATGTGACATAGACATGGGGCATTGTGTTGTCAATTCTGCATTCTAATACATACCTAAAGATCACAGAGGGCCTGGCTACAACACAGCCCCGTCTACAGTCCCAGCTTATGCTGGATGTTGACATTAGTTGGTGTTCAGACCTCAGACAATGATCTACTGAACTCTTATTGGATTAGTAAATGGCATCTTTCCATGCAGACACAACAGACATGCATAATGCAACTTTATCTTGGGGAAATAAATGCATATTCCATGCAATATTCAAGCTATGTTGACAAACTTGGTAGTGTTTGCTTAAGTATGTATACGGTTTTATTTTACAAAATTCCATTCAGTCAAGGCACTTTTAGGCATTCAAGTGAAGGATTAGTTGTTACTTTTCACTGGCTGACATTTTTTTCGAATGACCAGGTACATACTGTATGAATAAGTTGCTTTGGTTTCCCTAATTAAGGATCATAGATCACTTTGTTTGTTTGAGATTGCAGTGGTAATGATTTTACTTAGATGTGAAAATCAACTAACTGTTCTCTTTTCCTTTCATGTAGCTTGCAATTGTGACTTCCAAGGAACCATTGATATGGGTTGTGATAAGGCAACTGGAAAGTGCTTGTGTCGTCAAGGCATTATGGGAGTACGATGTGATTCTTGCCACAGAGGATATACTAACACATACCCGGACTGCAGACCATGTCACTCCTGTTTCAATTTTTATGACAGTGAGCTAAGAACTCTTGGCACTCAAATGCAAGTTCTACGAAACACAAGTGCCTTAGAGGTAGGGCAGTCTGCTGTAGATTTTGGACCTCGGCTGGACATGTGCAGAGATGAACTTCAGCGTGTTCAGAGACTGTCAAGTGGGTCAGGGGTCTCAGATAATGAGCTTTTACGGATGGAGAACCAAATGGCAAAAATGAGGTAAGTCAGTAGTGGGTCTTACACATCTTGTAGCTAGCAATCAAAATATTTACCTTTAAAAATTTGTGGAATGTGAAACCTGAACCCAGATAACACCAGACTTACCTTTTTCAAATTGTTCTTCAATGTTTCTGCCTGGTAGAATTCCACCCTTAAGATGTGCCCAACAGAAATTATCAACTCCTACACCTTAATGTGTAACCACATTATTGGTTGCTCTGCGGCAAGACTAATACATTAACTAGACAGGATACAGTCCAGCAGAACTAAATTTAAGGAGTCACCCCACTTAGGGCAACGTGGCTACACATCGGAGCTGACTAAGATTACTTGAAATATGCCATTTTTAAAGTAATGGCCAAAACATACAAGTAAATAAAATATATACAGAACACAGCTAACTCCCTTTAACAGTCATTTCTTCAGTTAATGTTGTTGATTACATGTTCTTTTGTGTCACTTAACAAGCACTGAGCATCTTATATACTGTAAACATAAAGTTCAGAGCAGGCTTATTACTGAAAATGTAACAATCTACCATTAGTGCAACCTTTCATGAGAAATGTCAGTTGTGTAATGCTATGCATTTTGTGTTCTGAAAGAAATGCCATAGTACAAGTTCTAAACTATGCAGATTGCTGGTAAATGCAGTAAACACATACTGTAACAGAAGTTACATATGTTTATTTATATCTAGATCAGGTCCTCTATATACAGACATATGGCAAAGCAGAATATTGAATAAACCACGGAGCAAACAGGAGCAGTTAAACAGATTACTGTATAACATTTAGGAAAAGATTGCAGCTTGATTCATAAAGTCTTGATCTACACTTTTATAGACATGCCCTAACTACTTCTAATTGAATATCAGTCTCCAATCCTTGTATAACTTTCTCAAATCTGTCTGTGGTCTTGGTGTAACTGTTGCAGTTGTCTGTCCATGTTAGCTGGTACAGGGCTTGCATATATACATAAAATCTACTACAAAACCTTTCATACATGAGCAGACTGGATTTGCACTAAAATTGCTTGTGATTCTGTTTGCAACTTGCTTGATACGTCTTCCTCATAGTATGCAACAGATTTGTTTTAAGCCCAGTTGAACCCTCATAATTTATTTCTGTAATGCAGTCAGACTGCATATACAGTATGAAGATGCTTATTTTAATGGTGCTGCAGCAAGGGTTAAACAAAACTCCTTTGTTGGTACCAGTTAGAGAGTTGGATTGCTGCAATCAGACTCAAGCAATCGTCCATCTCACAGACACAGCCATCACCCCCTCCCTCCCCCCCAAAAAAGAAAGAAAGAAAGCAGAGTGCACCATCTAGTGCATTCAATTAGGATTTATGTATGACAAAGTACATAGGGATTGCACTAACAAGAATAGCATAGAGGAGCGCTTTCAACACCATTACATCCTTGTCTTTCAAGGGACACCATGGGGCGATGACAACTCTAACACCATCTTCTAGGGAACGTATGGACACAACTATCATGCAAGAGACAAGGAGACAGCATAATAATTGTGTCCATACAATGCATAGAAAATTGTAGATTGCTTCTCTATGCTATTCTTGTGAGTGCAACCCCTGCTTCATTTGCCATACATAAATCCACAATAATGCTGTAGGTGGTGTGTTCTGCTTTCTTTTTTGTTGTTTTATAGTTGTGGGCTTTCACTATCTGCATCAGGAACAGTATCCTGAGACTTTTCTTTGGCCTTTTCTTTGGCATGTTCATGTGACTGTTTAGACCACTGATCTTACTTAGTTGTGCGCTGACTGGTCTTTTTTTTTTTTTTTTTTACAATTTCCCCAAAATACTGCTCTAATTAACAGGGCTACTTAGGGAGTGAAAGCAATGTTGATTAGAGAAGTTTACAGTAGGGTATGTCGGACTGCAAGAGATGTTGGGGAACTCTCCTATCTGTTGGCAGCACATGATTTTTTAACCTTTGCTGAAGAGGCATATTTATTACTATTTATGCAGCCTGACTGCATTATAGTAATAAATGAAGAGGGTTCAATTAAGCTTTAAGACTGTGCATGGTGATATTGTGAATATACAAACGCTTAATACATTTGTCAGTAGCTAACTTTGAACAAATGTTATACATTGTATATATTAGCTATGCTGTTATACATTAACACTTAATATGAGCAGGTAGGTTGCTCCGTTTATATAGAAGTAGAAGATGTGCAAAACACTTCTTTTTTTTTTGTTTTGCAGAGGAGATGTGGGAGAGCTAAAGTCCGACCTGCCACCTTTGGACGGTTTTGATTCCCTTTCAAATGACTTGAACTCCTTGGGGGTCCACTATAACAGCATTACTATTCTTTACCAGAATAAAGTGACCCAGCAAGGAAATGCCATTGCTCAAAATGCTTCAGGTACATTGATGTCTTTAGTCTTACTAGTTAAAGCTATTAAGTTGTATTAAAGGATAAGTCCACCCAAAAGTCATATTTGAAATATAGATGCATCCTGGTGGGCAGAGTCCCCCCTTGGATTCCTATTTGTCTTGGATACTCCATCAGCAAGGTGTTCCTGCCAAAGTGTTTTACATTATTTTGTTTGTGAGATTGTTGTATATTTTGCCCCACCTTGGTGAGCTCTAGCATCTCCTTTTGTATTTTCCATTATATAAATATATTAAAAATTAGACAGGGAAAGCAGCAAGTTACAGACCCAGGAACTGAAGCACAGAGATCATATTGTATAAGTCCCTGTGGGGTATATGAAACTTTCAAGCAGCCTGACTCTCCAGCATCTATCAAAAACGGAAATATTTTTTTGTGTGGGCTGATCCTTTACATAAGAGAAAAGTTATGCTGAATATTATAACAAAGGCTGCTTTCTTCCTAGGTTTATATACCGTTGTTAGTTCTGCATACCAGTCATCACAGGAGTCTGCAAAAACTGTGGCATCAGCCATGGCAACTGTATCTCAATCAAGGGAAAGTAGAAAAGGGTTAAATGGGCTTGAAGGAAAGATCCAAGAGGCGGTGGAGGACCTAAAAACCCTGAAAGATGAACTATCCTACCCAGATCTTACACCAACCATTAACAGGGTAACTTTAAAAATAATTGTGTTGCTTAAAGTAAATGTCAGCCAAAAATGTCTTTGTTTAAGAGAGAATGAGGAAGATATAGTAGTTGACTACAATCCCTGTCTGCCTTGTTTGTATTGGTATCTGAGGCTCCAGAGTGTCCCAGTTTGCTAAGAGCTAGGTGGAGAGATGTGTAAGAGCCATACACATCTCCCCACCCTGCTCGTAGCAACCTGGGACTCTCTGGCCGGCGTCCTACTGAGCCTCTGGAAACCAGTGATGGGCGGGACACCAGCCAGAGCAGGAACTAGAGCTGGATGGAAAGATGATGCACAGGCTAGGGACACTCCTGGTGTCATTTATTTGGTAATCTGAAGAAAAGACAAAACAAATATTTAAGTATCTATGGATATTTGCTATGTACTGGCTCTGTAGCACCACTGCTCTGGCTCTTTTTATTACTGGGTGTTTAAAGAGGTATAACATATTTTAAAGTGAAACAATCTTTAACATTAACACTTATTAGGGATGCACAGATACTTTTCGCGTACCAGTGCAGATACTTGGCGTTTTCATGAGAACTACCAGGGTTGCAGCGGTTGCAGCTGGGACCTGGCTCTGGCACTCCACCACTGTCCTGAAATCATTAGTCTGTATTGTTTTAGAAAAACTATCACATGACAATAAACAAAAATGTATCAGTACTCGTACTTGTAAGTACTCGGCAAGTACCAGTACTCGTACTCGCAAAACTGGTATCTGTGCATCCCTTTATTTATAGTTATAAAAACAAAATCGTACATTAAAACAGAGATGTACAAATCCCAGGAGCTCCGTGTGCTACTTACAAATGACAGCTGCCTCCTAATTTTTGAATTTTTCTCTAGTGTAGTCTTGGAGCTCAAAAGTATCTGTACATGTACTCGTACTTGTACCGGGTACTGTACTTGGTATCTGTGCAACCCTAACACTTATCATGTCATATAAGCCAACTCTTCTGTTCCCTAGCTACCACAATAGGCAGTTAATTGTTCATTGGTAATATACAGTATATATAACATCATTTATATCATTTTAAAGTATGTAGATAATTGTTATAAACAGATTTCAGATCTTAGAGGACTCCACTTGCTTGAATTTGGACTCTGCTTGTGTGCTTCTTATAATGAAAGGTAGATTGAGCAAATCTTAGAAGACCAAATATAAGATTTCACTGCATTGGGTTCATTTGTTTCAGATTTGTGAGGGTATAAGAACAGACTCCTGCACCCCAGAATACTGCCCTGGAAACATATGTCGAAGGAATAATGTTACCTTGTGTAAAGTGGGAACTCTTTGCAGAGGGGCATTCCCTTTGTCCATGAATGCATTAAGGAGCTCGGAGAAAACTTCCAAGGATCTTCTGAATATCAGCAACCAACTGATGAAGAATGCTCAGATGGTAAAGAAATTTGTTTTGGCTGGACATTAACTTATGCTTCTTTTCAAGATCATATCAGTTTGCCATGCATCAGTTTGTATAAAACAGATGACATAAATGTATATAAATATTATGTAAGCTTTTCTTGCCTATCCGATGTCATATTAAAAAAAGTTTTTTGACATGAACAAACATTAAAAGATGTAATACATAATCCCTGGAATTCATAGAGTGGTGCAGACACTCTTTAGAAAAGTGTCTGTGCCACCATATGACAAATGTCGGTTAATGCGACAAATCCAGGTACATATCAGAAACATGTACCCAAATGTGCCTTATGCACAGGGCTCCAGGATGCTGTGCAGCCGAGTTTCATTGGTTGCTAGGATGCTGGTCGTACCGACCAATTATGTTGTGCAGCCGAGTCTGATTGCTTGCTAGGATGCTTAGCAAGCAATTACATTTTGCAGCCAAGCCTGATTGTTGGCTAGGCTGTTGGAAGCCTTAGGACTGCCAGCGCCCTAGCAACTAACAACGTCAGGGTGACAGGCTCCTCACTCCATCTCCATGCAGGTCATCTCCACCAAAATCTTCATAGGTATTTATTTATGAATTTTGTAGTAGCCATTGCAGCCTAATGTGTAAGTGTTACCTGAAATTGTTGCATGTGATGGACGTAGCATTAGAACTATCGCACTGCTTTTCTGAATTTTGTGCAGGGCACTCTTACAGAGCATAAACCCCAGAAAAGTCACAAATTCTATATTAAAATGCCCCCACTATGTTTTTTCAGCATTGCAATTTTTATTTCAAAGCTTCTTTTTAGCTCAGTAGTTCATTTGTTTTTGCTATTTTTCAGCTTAAATCAGCAGAGAAATTGACAGCTTTGTGTCTGAATTAGATTTATACAAATTCACCATTTAATTTAATGTAGTTGAATTTAATTTGACAATGCTTTCCTACTGATGATCTTCATAGGAATACTGAGTGTTTACTGTAAAATTTCCCATAATTATAAAATGGCAAATGAGTCCATCATCTTGCCAGAGGGAACAAAAGGGAGTGGTTACATACTGTATGCATACAAATCAGTTGCTGAAATTTGGCAAATCCTTGCAAATCCAGCACTACTGAAGTATATTGACTAGTTGCAACCTTTATAAAATGTAGTATTGACTTGATAATAATCTATGAAATATATCCAACACTCAAACCAAATGAAGCAGTAATGCAGCAAATTACTGGAAATTGGAAAATTTAACTTTATCTGCATGTAGTTGGTTAAATAAAACTGTATATATGTTTTAGATAACAGAAGCAGAAAGAACAGCCAATCAGATTAAAGATAATTCACAGCATCTGATGAGCCAAGTGACTCAGACCAGGAAAGACATGGACCAACGATTAGGAATCTCCAAGCAGTTCATACAGCAAATCCGAGATTTTCTGATGGGTAAGAGATGACAGTGACACTGTTTTGTAATACTTTGCTGCTATAGTATTTCATGAACTTAAATGATGATGACCTATTCTGTCACTAAAATAATGTACAAACATGTAACCCATTTTTCACCATCTTTACTGCCATACTGGTGATTCAAAGATAAAACATTCTTTCTGAGTTATGACCAAATAATTTATAATACCTTAAAGAGGGTTTTCCACAGCAAATGAAAAACTGTGCGTGTTGTATTACCCCCAAATTCCCCTATCCCTACATCCCTGGGGCTGTCATGACTTTTGGAGCTGCTTGGCTAACTCTAGCAGAATGTAATCTTACATAGTTAATTATGTTGAAAAAAGACTAGTGTCTGTCAAATTCAAAACTAGCTTCATAGCAAGGCAGAGCAAAATACCCTGAGATACTGGGGTCTATTCACTAAGCTGCCGTAGGCAGCCGAGTGAATGACTGACCTGAAGTAAAGTGAGCGAACACTGTTCGGCTATTCACTTCAGGCTGGTATGGCTGATTTCAGTCGTATATCGGCTGAAATAAGCCGTACATCAGCTTGCTTCGCATGGCTTCATGCGAAGTGCAGAAGGAGTTCGACTCAGTCAGCAGAGGGCGGGTACAATGCTAGTTTACTATTGGCTATTGCAAATTGAAATAGCCAATAGGAATCTAGCAATGCATCAGTGACACGGCTCCGTGTCAGAATAAAACAAAAAAAAGAAACAGCAGTGCTTCTCTCCTTGGCGGCCGGGAGCATCGCTCGGCCACGTTTGGGAGCTGTACGGGCTATAGTGAATAGCCCGTACAGCACCCCTTCGGTTCTACTGAACCAAAGGGGTCCTGGGGCCGAAGCTAGCCGAAGGATCGGCCGAAGCTACGGCTAGATCCTTCGGCAGCTTTGTGAATAGACCCCACTGTTGTCAATTATACCACAGAGGAGGAAAAAATCCTTTCATACTCTACAAGGTTATCAGGACCTTTTCCCATATTAGCAGTTAGCTATTATAAAGAAGAGTTTTCAGTCCATTTTTTGCAGTTCCTTTATTGACATTGCTACTAGTACCTCATGCAGTAAAGCACTCCAGAACTAAACCACTCTTACTGAAAAAATACCCTTTCCTAAATTGATGGTAAAATCTTCACTTTTCCACATGCATCTGATGTCCCCTTAACCCTTTTTACTGTCCTTGGGGTAAAAAGCCATGTGTTCCATTTTTCTATACTGGGCACAAATAAACTACATTTTACCTCTGCCTTTTTTGCAAACTGTACATATATCTATTTCATATAACCTTCCTTAGATGTTTTACCAACTCATAGAATAAGACTAAGCAGATATCCTGTAATGTACTAGATCTGAGTTCTGCAGACGTCAGTGTCTATTTCATCCACGTGCCGCAGGTTCAGGTGCTACCTGTGCAGACTGTGTAATCAGACTACATGTCTGAGCAATAAGTCAAGCTGCTGACTTCTTAAAATGTCAGCTTAATATATTAATATCAGAGCAGCCTTTAAAGGATTACTTTGCTGAACCGGTTCCCTCCTTAACCATAGCCAGTGACTGGCTAAACTCGATAGTAGTTTTCAGTAAATTGATAATAGGTAATAATTAGTGTAAATCGTCTACGCAACATTTAGAGCCATAACTATGTAGTAAAAATATAAAGGGACCCCATCTGTCATCTCTATCTTAAAAGTAAATTCTACAGATGCTCATAATACTGACTGTTTGCATAGCCTAGTATAGAGGTTCCCAAACTTTATATACACTGATTTCATTCACAGAAAACCCATAGCTGTCTGTTTATGTGATTTATGCTGGTAGTGATGACATTTTATTCAGGAAAATTTAGACAGCAACAACAACAGCAGCTGACAAAACTGACACATTTGTCAAATTGTTTTGCTACCTATATAAATCACTGCATAGTCAGACAGCTCTCGGCCCCCTATGCTTCTTGGCCCCATAGTGGCCACATGGTCTGCTATGGCAATAATTACACTTGACATTCCTTCTTGTGAGCACTAGATTTATATATTGAATGCTTGACTTTAATCAAATAACAGTGATTAACACTAAATGCAAAAATGTATATTCCTATTGTTTCAGATATTTTTAGTAAAATTATAGTAAACAGCTTAAACCAGTAGATTGAACCAAAAAACAGGTTCACTAGAACCCTGGCAGACTTTAATGGTACTCATACAACTTTATTTATTAAAAATCAATTCTTTATTAAATTCTAACATAACATTACAAAGTTGCATTAAAAACATTGCATCAAACGCCATAGAGCCGAGAGATTAGCTCGCCTGGCCAACTTATTAAATTTGTTTGCAATGCGTTTATATCAGTCTATGTACATACCGTTTGTACAATTTCTATAGTAAGAAAGGCCCAGAGTGAGAACAATAACATCTCAACGCATTTTGCAATATTCAGTCAATTGTTTCTTCAGGAGTCTCTCGGATTGATTTAAAATCATTCTAAATAAAAGCCTCCTCAGGGGACACGTGTTGTTGTTGATATATTTGGCCACTGATGGTGACAGACACCTCCTCTCCAAGGGACATGTGCAAAGGGAAGGAAAAAGAGCTAGGCTCCAAACACAGCTGAAATCTGGGTTTAATCAGTTGTATCACATATCCCTATGTCCAAGCTATAAAGCAAATTCCCCAGCAGCTACAACACAGGTCTGAGTTGGATATATTATATCACAAATTCCTCTGCCCAGATTATATACAGTAGCCCTGACAGCTGGGAAGATCACACATATTCATGGGGCAGGTGGTAACCAAAAGAAGTCTTAAACCGTCCGGCAGCACAGTAGTTGTGGATGTACCAAATGTACCCAGATGTAACCAGTACCAACTCAAGCCCTGATACAACTTAACTATTGCAGGTTAAAGTAGTATTAAACTCTCTAACATTTTTCAATAATGAATGAAAATCAAACAAATATACATTGCCCTGTAAAGCATTGGTTTACATTTTTGACAAAACACCTACAATCATCATGTTTTTGAACAGCTGCTTTCAAGTCTCTCAGCTTCCCTGAACTTTCTGTCCAGTACAAGATCACAAAGGACAGTGCAGACTCCAGTAACTCCAGTGTTCATCTACTAGCTTGGAGAAGGGAGGAAAGGGGGCCAGAGGGGAGTAGCTGGATTTGCTGTGTGTTTGTGTTTGTGGAGACACACACAGCCTACTCGCACCCACAAGGGTGACTGCACAGCACTCTGCTTGAGAAAGGAGTCACTCTAAAACAGGATGTCAGGGACAGTGCTCAGGGAACCATCTGATTCTGCAGGAAACTAAAACTTTTATAAATCAAGCAAAGCAGCATTAATTGTAAGTGATTTTATCAGCATTTGAAACAGCTTAAAATCCTTTTGACTTCAATATCACTTTAAGTTGCAATAGTTAAAGTTGCAAGCCTGGTTAACCACAGCCATCATAGTATCATATTTTACACTATAAGTGGAACTCCATCCAAAACCGTTTCTTATGGCTAGCAGGGGGAGGGGAGGTAGATCCTCAGTCAGATTTCTAGTGTGTCACCAGTGCTCTATGCACCTCATTTTTATAGATATTAGATAGACATTTATCACATGTTTTCAATGGGCAGTCCCTGAATTTTACTTCACGTCCATATTTTACATCCATGTAAATACAGCAGCATTAATTGTATTTAATATGCTGTTTAGTTTGTACCAAACACATTTTTTTTAAATTCACTTATGCTGAACAGTTATTTAAATGCCTCTGAGTTGAACTTACTGCTTCCACGTGCATGTGACAGGAGACAATATGACAGGAAGATCAGAGGTGTGCAAGGTATTACTGTCAGATCATTACAGCTTCAGACAAGATTTAAATGCTGTATCATTGCCAGCTTTTGGAGTACATGCTTATCCTATAGGATGAAGGTGAAGCACAAAGTATAAAGATTTCAATACCAAATTAAGTTATAAAGAATATGTTTCTAATAGCTTGTTATTTTACACTGCCCTGTATTTTGTGACACCCAACAATATATATTTTTTTAATTTCTACTTAAATAAATTCCAGTTGAGGACACCAAAGCAGGTATATTATTCCATTAGTAGTGTAGGCACTATCTGTGTAACAACAGACAACCATTACAGGACCAAGGGGTCCAGTGTAAACACTTAGCTACACTGTGGTTAATAGATACTAATTGACTTTACAGTTTTATATAATGGAAAACTGGGGCAGGTCCTATTTGTTTGGCATGTGAAGTAACACAGCTCACAGATTTTTTTAGGAGCCTCCATCACAGAATTTCCTTGCAGTGCATCTTGCAGATGATAAAACTGACATTACAGCAAAACCATAAAATACAGTGCCTCTGTATTACAAGCCGTGGGTCAGACCCCAGTCCTCCTAGTACGGAAAGCAAGTAGGGTTGCCACCTTTTCTTCAAGCGAAACCCGAACACTCCAGCGACGCTTGGTCATTTTCTTGGGAGAATGAGTCCTGGCTTGTTCATATGTAAAAAGTGCCGCCCATTCATATGTAAATATCACAGTATAGACTATTTTCAGTGTGGGGGCAGTAGTCCCTATCTTAATTTTGGTTTCCCCTGTCTGCCTTGTGTCCGGGTTTCTGCTGCCATGAAACCCGGACGCAGCATTCAAAACCCAAACTGTCCATCTGAATCCTGGTGAATCCTGGACAGGTGGCAACCCTACAAGCAAGACACAAAATAGGTTTACTGTTGTTATATTAGACTATGTTAGGTGGGAATCCTGCCATGTTACTAAATAGGGGGAATATCTGGCAGATTGAGTTTTTATTTTTAATATTTCTTGTAAATCTGCTTTAATACCTTTATTATTCTATCAAAATAAATGGCTTACTCTGTTTATTTTTCTCTTAGAACCCTCAACAGATCCAGCCACTATCCAAGAAGTTAGTGAATATGTTTTGTCCCTCAAACTTCCTGTGGATGCATTATCTCTCCAAAGAAAAATGAATGAAATCCGCAGCATAGCAGAGAAGATGCCAAATATGGAATTAGTGTTGTCACAGACTAGAGAAGATATAGCCAGAGCAAGGAAACTACAAAGTGATGCCGAAGATGCCAGGTGTGTAAAGTATTTTAAGGGGAAATCAACATAAATTATATCACTAAAGGTCCACACATGACCCCTGTTATTATTATTTTAAATAAATATTAAGGTAGATATCAGAAGGAGGAGCAGAACTCAAAATTAAGACCCTTCCTTCTGGCAGGGAAGTGGGTATATTGCAACTAACTGGGCACATACCGGTAGTAGCAACAGGGAGGGCATTAAATATGGTAACGGGTTTAGCATAAAAATAATCATGTTCAGTTTAAGCAGCGAGGGTGTTATGATTACCAATAGAAAGGAATAGAAAAGGAAAAGGAGGAAGCACATTATCAACATTATCAACATTATCAAGCCGCCTACATCTCAGAGAAGATCATGCACTGTATTAAACTCTTTTTGACCTCTGAACGGAGTTTAATACCCTAGGGCAGTGGTGGCGAACCTTGGCACTACAGCTGTTCCAAAACTACAAATCCCAACATGCATCTGCCTCTGGGAGTTATGTCTGTGGCTGTCAAAGCCTTGCAATGCCTCATGGGACTTGTAGTTCCAAAACAGC
The DNA here is from genome assembly GCF_000935625.1 of Nanorana parkeri. Classification (NCBI taxonomy): domain Eukaryota; kingdom Metazoa; phylum Chordata; class Amphibia; order Anura; family Dicroglossidae; genus Nanorana; species Nanorana parkeri. Next base: position 877,975 of record NW_017306866.1, on the reverse strand, counting down.
TGGAGTGCCAAGGTTCGCCACCACTGCCCTAGGATCTTAAAAAAGGACTGTGTATTTTATATAATTAAACCTTTTCTTGCACCTTGTACAAAATGAATAAAGACTGTAGCTTTTTTTAGATGTACTGGTTTTCTTTTATTAAACCCACTGTTGGATATATTATATCACAAATTCCTCTGCCCAGATTATATACAGTAGCCCTGACAGCTGGGAAGATCACACATATTCATGGGGCAGGTGGTAACCAAAAGAAGTCTTAAACCGTCCGGCAGCACAGTAGTTGTGGATGTACCAAATGTACCCAGATGTAACCAGTACCAACTCAAGCCCTGATACAACTTAACTATTGCAGGTTAAAGTAGTATTAAACTCTCTAACATTTTTCAATAATGAATGAAAATCAAACAAATATACATTGCCCTGTAAAGCATTGGTTTACATTTTTGACAAAACACCTACAATCATCATGTTTTTGAACAGCTGCTTTCAAGTCTCTCAGCTTCCCTGAACTTTCTGTCCAGTACAAGATCACAAAGGACAGTGCAGACTCCAGTAACTCCAGTGTTCATCTACTAGCTTGGAGAAGGGAGGAAAGGGGGCCAGAGGGGAGTAGCTGGATTTGCTGTGTGTTTGTGTTTGTGGAGACACACACAGCCTACTCGCACCCACAAGGGTGACTGCACAGCACTCTGCTTGAGAAAGGAGTCACTCTAAAACAGGATGTCAGGGACAGTGCTCAGGGAACCATCTGATTCTGCAGGAAACTAAAACTTTTATAAATCAAGCAAAGCAGCATTAATTGTAAGTGATTTTATCAGCATTTGAAACAGCTTAAAATCCTTTTGACTTCAATATCACTTTAAGTTGCAATAGTTAAAGTTGCAAGCCTGGTTAACCACAGCCATCATAGTATCATATTTTACACTATAAGTGGAACTCCATCCAAAACCGTTTCTTATGGCTAGCAGGGGGAGGGGAGGTAGATCCTCAGTCAGATTTCTAGTGTGTCACCAGTGCTCTATGCACCTCATTTTTATAGATATTAGATAGACATTTATCACATGTTTTCAATGGGCAGTCCCTGAATTTTACTTCACGTCCATATTTTACATCCATGTAAATACAGCAGCATTAATTGTATTTAATATGCTGTTTAGTTTGTACCAAACACATTTTTTTTAAATTCACTTATGCTGAACAGTTATTTAAATGCCTCTGAGTTGAACTTACTGCTTCCACGTGCATGTGACAGGAGACAATATGACAGGAAGATCAGAGGTGTGCAAGGTATTACTGTCAGATCATTACAGCTTCAGACAAGATTTAAATGCTGTATCATTGCCAGCTTTTGGAGTACATGCTTATCCTATAGGATGAAGGTGAAGCACAAAGTATAAAGATTTCAATACCAAATTAAGTTATAAAGAATATGTTTCTAATAGCTTGTTATTTTACACTGCCCTGTATTTTGTGACACCCAACAATATATATTTTTTTAATTTCTACTTAAATAAATTCCAGTTGAGGACACCAAAGCAGGTATATTATTCCATTAGTAGTGTAGGCACTATCTGTGTAACAACAGACAACCATTACAGGACCAAGGGGTCCAGTGTAAACACTTAGCTACACTGTGGTTAATAGATACTAATTGACTTTACAGTTTTATATAATGGAAAACTGGGGCAGGTCCTATTTGTTTGGCATGTGAAGTAACACAGCTCACAGATTTTTTTAGGAGCCTCCATCACAGAATTTCCTTGCAGTGCATCTTGCAGATGATAAAACTGACATTACAGCAAAACCATAAAATACAGTGCCTCTGTATTACAAGCCGTGGGTCAGACCCCAGTCCTCCTAGTACGGAAAGCAAGTAGGGTTGCCACCTTTTCTTCAAGCGAAACCCGAACACTCCAGCGACGCTTGGTCATTTTCTTGGGAGAATGAGTCCTGGCTTGTTCATATGTAAAAAGTGCCGCCCATTCATATGTAAATATCACAGTATAGACTATTTTCAGTGTGGGGGCAGTAGTCCCTATCTTAATTTTGGTTTCCCCTGTCTGCCTTGTGTCCGGGTTTCTGCTGCCATGAAACCCGGACGCAGCATTCAAAACCCAAACTGTCCATCTGAATCCTGGTGAATCCTGGACAGGTGGCAACCCTACAAGCAAGACACAAAATAGGTTTACTGTTGTTATATTAGACTATGTTAGGTGGGAATCCTGCCATGTTACTAAATAGGGGGAATATCTGGCAGATTGAGTTTTTATTTTTAATATTTCTTGTAAATCTGCTTTAATACCTTTATTATTCTATCAAAATAAATGGCTTACTCTGTTTATTTTTCTCTTAGAACCCTCAACAGATCCAGCCACTATCCAAGAAGTTAGTGAATATGTTTTGTCCCTCAAACTTCCTGTGGATGCATTATCTCTCCAAAGAAAAATGAATGAAATCCGCAGCATAGCAGAGAAGATGCCAAATATGGAATTAGTGTTGTCACAGACTAGAGAAGATATAGCCAGAGCAAGGAAACTACAAAGTGATGCCGAAGATGCCAGGTGTGTAAAGTATTTTAAGGGGAAATCAACATAAATTATATCACTAAAGGTCCACACATGACCCCTGTTATTATTATTTTAAATAAATATTAAGGTAGATATCAGAAGGAGGAGCAGAACTCAAAATTAAGACCCTTCCTTCTGGCAGGGAAGTGGGTATATTGCAACTAACTGGGCACATACCGGTAGTAGCAACAGGGAGGGCATTAAATATGGTAACGGGTTTAGCATAAAAATAATCATGTTCAGTTTAAGCAGCGAGGGTGTTATGATTACCAATAGAAAGGAATAGAAAAGGAAAAGGAGGAAGCACATTATCAACATTATCAACATTATCAAGCCGCCTACATCTCAGAGAAGATCATGCACTGTATTAAACTCTTTTTGACCTCTGAACGGAGTTTAATACCCTAGGGCAGTGGTGGCGAACCTTGGCACTACAGCTGTTCCAAAACTACAAATCCCAACATGCATCTGCCTCTGGGAGTTATGTCTGTGGCTGTCAAAGCCTTGCAATGCCTCATGGGACTTGTAGTTCCAAAACAGCTGGAGTGCCAAGGTTCGCCACCACTGCCCTAGGATCTTTAAAAAGGACTGTGTATTTTATATAATTAAACCTTTTCTTGCACCTTGTACAAAATGAATAAAGACTGTAGCTTTTTTTAGATGTACTGGTTTTCTTTTATTAAACCCACAGTGGAACACAATGATTGTAGTGGGCCTTCCTACAAAGGGAACGTTTCTGCACACCCTACGATCATCACAAACATGAGTCTCTGTCAAAAACACACAGGACACCCATAATATGTTGATGTGGCCACATTTTGACTGTACACATGTTTTTGTGTAAATATGCCCATTTGTGACATGAGATGCCACATAGTATGTACTACCTCTTTCTTCCTAGTAATACCCTCACTAGCATTAACTGTACCACTGGTAGACTGTTCTCTTAGTGTACCAAAATCATGCTATAAACCTTAAACAATTACATTTTTGTCTTGGGTATTGTTCCCTCTCTAAAACAACATAAATGATCTACAGGGAAATTTAGCACCATATGTCCTAATCACCAGACCTCATGTAGCTGCTCTCTACCCTTTTGAACCTCTCTGCAGCAACAAAGGCTGCACAGGGATTATACTACTTGTGGCATTTACTAAAAATAAAATTTCAAATATATGTAAATTTTAAAGTAATAAAGAAGGCATTATGTTTTCACCTGTGGGTAGCTAGGAAAGGCTTTTACATCCATTCACTCTAGGATGCCATACTTCAAATATTAATGATAGAGTTGGCCTGGAATATATGTCATTATTGCCATGACAACTGTGTTATTTTCCCTGTGAAATAATGTTTCAGAACAGACTTTTGATTGTATACTGCATTATGTGGGTGGCACACTAACTCAATTATGATTGACTGAATATCGAGAACTATGTATACATCATGCTTCTTTGCAAATTACTTAGGTTTGCCATGCTTCATATTATGACCCAGATTTTATGAATATGGGCTAATCAATATGGGCTTGCAAATCAATGTAAATTTATAACACTTCTATTTTATTATTGTCATTTAGGAACAAAGCAAAGACTGTTGAAGACAATGTGGATGGTGTGGTAGAGAATATAGGAGTAGCAAAGAAAGCACTCAAAGAAGCGGAAGATAAAATACGTGGTTCCAGTTTGTCTTTACAGCAGATCCAGGATCGCGTACTAGAGGTGAGATACTGTAATGATTATGTGGAAACTTAATTACTGTATATCTCACAGAATATCAAAAGCAGCCATGGCTAGAAATCCATATATATATAGATAGATAGATAGATATACATATCCTAAACAAGTAAAATGGAGTTTTACATTTCCCCTTCAGTTTTAACCTGATATGGAAAATGCATGGTGTTCAAAATAATATTATAGAAGGTGATAAATAGTGGTGCATTGTAAATAAAACAATTACCTTAAGGTAAAGTAAAGAATACATTTGGAGCTTTGATAGCTGCCTAATTGGAAGATTTCCATATCAATGGAAATATACTGTATATGTCTGGCTTCCTTCTTCCTTTCAGTCTAGAAGTGTTCAACTCTTCCCCTTTTCCCTGGAATGCACACAATGTACACAGCGACCCCAGAGGCCAGAGGAGGTGAGGTCACCAGAGGGAGGAGGAAGTGGGCAGAGACCTCAGAAATCACATGCTCAGGCTCTCTTACCCCTTTCATGCAAAGGTCATGAGAGGTAGGAGGGATGGGGGCAGTGGTGGCATATAACGTTACAGTAGCAAAGTTGCTGGGTGGAAAGGGGGGTGCTGGTTGACAAATTGATGCAGTGCCTGGAGTGTTGGGGTTTATTGTCAAGTGTGCTGGGTGACAGGAAGGTTCAGAGTCATGGGTTTTCCAGTTACTATATTCTATGTTTGAGATCTTAGCAAATATGTTTTTAACAGTTCAGAGATTAATAGGTTGTACGCTTTTATTGTTAAAAGAACAATAAAATACTGAAAAATACCTTTATAATAGCCTTATGATTGATTTTAACTTAAATAATAAAGAAACATTTAAAAATAATGTTCTGAATATTTTCTTACCCTTTCCCCTCCTCCCACTGTGCTGATCTAACACACCCTCCCCCTCCTTCACTGTATACTTACTCACTTCTGGCTCTGGAGTCCACTGGTGTTCTCTCACAATGTTTACCTTAGGCTAGTGTGTCTTTTACTTCCCAGAGTCTGTGCGTGTGCAGTTGAACCCCATAGACTGATAGATTGATCTGTTCTTCAGCTCCATAGAAGTCTTTGGGGTTCTCCTGTGCATACATAGGAAGTGGAACTTGGGCCCAGCATTTATTGGCAGTGCTACTGATCTCTTCTAACATCCAGACATCCCTGCACATATCAGCATCTTACAGAACAGAAAGTCTTTAGTTACTAATAACCTATTTGGGGCTCTCTTAGGTAGATTGTTTGACATGTAGGAGCCACGTATAGGTTTGTAGGAGCCTCAGTTAACATGCCAAAAAATATATGGGAGCCACAACTGAGCACAGGGGACCTCCTGTGTGGGAGCTGATTTCTGGTAAGTTCAGGGATCGCTGTGTTACTACTATTCTTGCATGGTTGCATTGACATATACATGTAGACTATCACCATCCACAACAGCCATAGCCAGGGGGAAGCACCTCCAGAATGGTCCCTGCAGCAAATGAGTCTTTGTTGCAATGGGTTATGACCGTGCCGTGTACCCCACAGCAACGTATAGGAGAGGTTGTGAGACCATTGAAATAGGGCTTCTGACTTGTTGCAATAGGTTACTGATCTTTGTGAATAGCTCTGTGTAAGAATATTTTGTTTTGCAGGAACAGTTCATTTTAATGACTATGAATTTAAATGCATCACTTTATAAGCAAGAACGTTGTATCGCAATGTACTGCAGAGAACAAACCAAAATGAATTATTTTCACAGATTGGGCAAGTGCTGAACCCTGTAAAGAAAGGGATGGATGACATGCATGATCAGCTACAAGGTTTTGCACAGCAAGCAGAGAACCTGCGTGACAGAACTGCAGAAAGTCTACAACAGGCAGGTCAGGCCAAACGTGCAGCAGAAGGAGCTCAAAGAAAGGCTGTGGATGCCCAACAGGTACTGCTTATATTTATTAAAAGGTTGTAAAAGACACCTTATATACTATATATAAATATATTTTAAAGTAGCTCTAAACCATAACTGAATGATATTTAGTTTGCTGAAGCACTGTGTATCATGCACATTATGCATCTCAGTGTTGCTGATTTCCTACATCCATTATGGCCACTTCATTTGCACATGTACTCATTCCAGCATAGACTGCACATCATTGCTCTGTCATATCTTAATGATAGTGAGAATAGTGTGCCATGTCAGTGCAATTTGTGTTGACAAGGCCGTTTGTAGGGTTAGTCAGGGGCACATCGCAGGAGCACAATTGAAAGACAGTTGTTACTGCATAACAGGAAGTGCCTGAATAAGGACCTAAGGAATAAGAACTAGGTATTCTTTTAATGAAAGCTGCAGATTTATAAATATTGGAAACAAATTATCAACATAAAATAACTATTTAAAGCCCATATGTGATTTTAGTGATTGGGTTTAGATCTACTTTAATAAACATGGTTTAGATAGAAAAATACTGTAAAACACAATTCTATGAAGTATAAAAAGTGATTTTCTTTCTGCGAGCAATTTCTAATACACCAGCCACTGGACACCTTACCTGTTGATTTTACAAGAATAAATAGTTAACTGAACTTTGGAAGCTATGTCCAACATAAGGCGGGGAGAGGGCAAAGGACTGGTCACCAGTATTGTCTGTGGTCTCCCTGCAGCTGATCTTACCCCATTACTGACTTACAATGCCTTGTTCTGTATGTGTCTGTGTGTGGAAGCGGACATCTTTTGGTAGAGACAGGGCTTCCTCATATCAGAGCCTTCAGCAAGGAAAACAGTGAGCAGCACAGTAGTTATATTACCAAATATCCCTCCAATTCTCCTGAAACTAGCAGTCAGATGCAGCAGTGCCTTAGATATCACACTGTGGCTGTGAGGCTATGAGGCCTCACACTGTAGCTATGAGGTTTTATGCACATACAGTAAGTGTCTAGGCATCCTCACATACCAGGAAATGCACTGCTTTTTTTTACAGGAGGAATCCAAGAAAAAATGTACATTTCCAGGGTATTGCACAATTAACAGTTCTAGATGTTACCTACGGTATCATAAAGCAAATTTTAATTTTAAAACTGAAATACTTCAAGGGATCATATGATGGTTTTGGTTATATTTTATTTTTACCTATCTAAAAAATAGCATTTAAAACAAAATCTTCTGATATTTACAAATATCCAACAGCCATAAATCAGCTTAATTAACAGTCTTTACATTTGTGGATTTTATGAAACGCGGGAAAATCATCAATATATTTGTCATTAAGGGTCTAGATGCTGTGATGGAAAAATATGCCCTGGTGAAGAGTCGCCTAGGGCAAACAACTAACATCGGAGCTCAGGGACAGCTGGTTGCAAAGATAAAGAAAGATGCAGATGACCTTTTCAAAGAATCACAGCAAACAATGAAGAGGATGAAAGGTAAGACGAATATAAATGTATCAGGAGCTGTTTATCTGTTTTAAATTGTCAATAGCAAGGAATCGTGATTTTATCTTTTATAGATCTCATTGCAGTGTTTGTTAAAGTTTGATCAATCATGTATAATCATCAGACCTTTAGCAGTGCCCAAGTATTACCTGCACTTTAAGCATCTTCTTAGTGTAGAACCAACTGGTATTGCTACAACCTTGCATTAGCTGCTATGGCTCAACAATCTTTCACAATATTTTACTTTCTTACTTCCCCAGTGAAGATAATTTACAAAATATGTTATGGCACATGTCTTTGGTAGTCAAAGGGTTATTATAAACAGTGGTTTGCGTTCTATGCTTTGTTAAATACTGTATATCTGTGTATGGTGGTATCAGTACCAAAATGGTTAACTTAATAACATTAATACAAGTTTATTAGAACCCACTTACTAGGGACTCAGCGTGTTGAATGGATATGACGTTTTTCTGTTTTTATAGCCAACATTCAACTTCCCACACATGTTGAATAAGCATCTGAAAGACTTAGCAATATGTTCTTCCCAAGATAGTCATAGGCGCCTGCTGTTCATTCTGAATTTGCCCTGACTGATGAAGAAAGCTATGGAATTTGTTATCCATCTTCTCCTTAGTAAACACACCATCAAGCATTAAGAGATGACACATATGTGGAGCATAAAAATTATAGCACAGCAGCCAAGTATGCTGTCATTAAAAAAGCAACAACAAATGTTTTCAATTAACTTGAATATTCAGAGAACATAATAGAGAAGAGCAGGCTATAGTTTTCATAAGAAACCTAGAGGCTAGTAAAAGACACTCCTTAAAGGAGAACTATGAGGTGAGTGAAAATCACGTATCCTCATAGTTCGAGCCGACCTGTGACAATTAAACTGTCACACGTCGGCTCAATAGAACGGGAAGTGAACGAACGCATACTGTCGCTCGCTCACTTCTTTATCATCTCCCTGCAGAGAGCAGTGACTGTCAGTCACGACTCCCTGCAGGGATTCCCCCCTCCCCTCTCTGACTGGAGGAACGGACAGGGGAGGAGGCGGGTACAGCTGGCTCTGCCTCTAGATAAGCAGAGCCAATTGTCACTCACGCAGCTGGGTGGATCTTGAAAGTAATGTCGGTATTTGTCCCGGATGCGGCGGTCTCAGTATACTGTGAGCTGTAGCTTGCGATAAACTGAGCTTTGGGCCATGAGAGGACGCTAGTATATGTCCTCCCGTGACCTTTAAAAGAACTCTGGGGAAAAACACTCACCCTATTGCTCTCTTTTAAATAATTTATAGACTGTTCATGTTTTTCTTTTGTCATGTCTAACTACCTGAATGCATAAAGCAAGCCAAGTTTGTCTTTAAAGTTTTAAGGGATGGTGCTATTTTAAACAATTATTCACCACACACCTTCCAGGTTGAAAATTGGCCCACTTCCTTTAACCTACTCTAATCCTTTTTACTGTCAAGTGCTGCAGGAGACCTCACTGGTCAATGGAAAAGTATTTAGGGGGTGAGAGGAGACCAGGTTAGTAGTAGTGTGGTTAGTATTCCTTAGATTGCCCATTGTTCGGGATCGCCAGACACTCTGAGCATAAAATGAACGATATGGCCACCTGAATATGTCTACAGGTTACCTTCAATGGATTGGGGTTAAAAAAGGCTTGTTAAAAAAATATTATACCACTGACGTTATCAAATCCACTAATCTGTTCAAACACACCATGCAAATGGACCTAAATCACCAAACTGCAATAACGTTAGAAGCTATGCTAAAGTGGCTACTCAAGAGATTAGGTTACTAAATAGTCCTTACCCCTACCTCATTACCCCTTTTTCCTATTTTCTCCTTAGATATTTTTGAATGATTGTTTCTATTACCATATGTATACCAGTTTTTTATGTTTTTGTTTATACCTTTTTTTTTTATTAACTTTATTTTGTTTGTAATTAACTTGTACCTCAAGCATCATTTTAGTGTTGTGATAAACATAAAAAATCAGACAATAAATGTGTCTATCTAAAGTCACCATTGTTTTTTAAAACTATCACTGGACAAACTGGAGAAATTAATTGTAACAATGTAACAAGCATGGGGAGACATATTAAGAAAGTGAATGGCTACTTTTAAGCCCAGGAAGCCAGTATTGCAAAGCAATAGAGTTGATCCTTAAATTTAGGTAACCTTAGTTTTGGATCATTTCATTGAATTGGATGTCATAAACCAAATCCAATGTTGTTGTTTTTGGCAAACAACTGTTTCTGCCTTATGTCTTCTTCTGTTCTTTCCTGAGTATCCTAAGCTTCACTGACAGTGCTGTCAGGTTCCGCCCTTCTATCTTAGTATCTCTGGTGACTTTTTAAAGAAATTGACTCAAATTCTGAATTTCAAAGGTTTGGGAA
>NW_017306866.1:838687-867863 GCF_000935625.1 Nanorana parkeri | reverse complement strand
TGTCATTAATGACATCATTGTCTTCCTCGCTTCCCACCATTTTTAATAATTTGTTTTTACTGTAAAGAAGTAACATTACATGCTTATAAAATGATGACCTATTTGGAAATTGTAAAAATTATAAATGGCAAACAATGGAAAACAAATATTTTTCATTAGACAAGATTTTCTGTATTGTAACCTATACTCATATTCTTTGCTGTGCCTGCTTTTAAGGTTGTAATATGTATTTTTTTTCTTTCAGAAATTGAAAGTGAATTGCTTAAGGACCAGCAATATATGATAAAAAAATCTTCAGAACTTAATGGCCTGGAAGATGAGATCAAGAAGATCCGAGAAGACATCAGTAATAGAGCCATCTTCTATTCAACCTGCAGAGATTAAAAATAATTTAATGTTTGTTTTTTATGATATAAATCAGAATATTGCTTACCTTAAAGAACTCCAGGAATATTTTTTTTATTATTTCTTGCAGCGAGGCTACCCCAGCACTGCAAGGTTTAAGTGCCTTTTTGTGTCTAGGTGCAAAAAAAAGAAAATAAATTATACTTATCAGACCATCCGAGCCAGCTTTTTCTTAGACCGGTGTCTCGAGTGTCTCTCCCCCTCTTCTTCAGTGGTCTAAGGATCCTAGTGTCATCACGCTCTATACACTGTGCATAGACTGTGTATAGACATGAGGATTCTAGGAGCAGTCCATCTGTGCAGTGGAGAAGAAACGCTTTAGTGATCAAAAAAGCAGGAAGCTGGCTCCAATGGTCTGGTTAGTATAACTTTTTTTTAGTAACTACACAGAAATGAGCACCTAACCTTTGCAGTGTGGGGGTAGCCCTGCTGCAAGGGTTAATAATATTTTGAACCGGAGTTCTTCTTTAATACATTATTCTGCATTTCTTTTTATCACTGCCAGTTCTAAATGTGATGACTGACCCTTGAACCAACTCTTCTAATAATTCAAACAATAGTTAAGAAAATGCCTAAAGTTCAGCTTTCTGTAGTGGTTTTGGTCAGTTGTATTGTAATTATTTTTTACTATAAACTGATGTTTTATATTATTTTTAATTATTTGTATAAAATTTTTATTTTACAAATAAATATTTATTACAGGGTGCTTCCATGACACTCAGTTTGCAAAGCATACCATCTTTGCTGGGGTGGGGGTGGGGGATTTCAACTATTTAGGTCTATTTTTATCACTGCAGTGGCTATGATAAATTATTGTTATGTCCCCTACAAATGCACCCTCCACCTGCTGGTTGTAAATGGTAAACATGATTTATTTTTTTGCAATATTTCATTAGTACCTGATTAAAAAGTGTATTTGAAGAAGTTTTGTAATGTCAATGTTTTATTGATTTGCCTATAACTCATTACTTTGACAGTTATTTTTTTGGTTTTTTTGGAGGGGGGGCAAATATTTTGTTTTGTCTTCTAAGAATGTTTTTTTAATGTGTCTTTAACTAGTTTAATAAGGGTATTTTTATCTTTATTTTAAAAAGTCATCCGTAGAGCAGCCCTTCGGTTCTACTGAACCAAAGGGCTCCTGGGGCCGAAGCTAGCCGAAGGATCAGCCGAAGCTACGGCTAGATCCTTCGGCTGCTTCGTGAATAAAACCCATAGTGAATGAATATGGTAGCAAGCTGTTGCTTTCTGGAGACTGTCACAGGTCGGCTCAGTAGATCGGGAGGTGAGCGAACACATCCCGGCGTTCGCTCACCTCTCGATCCTGTCACAGCTCTCTGCTGTGACAGGGGAGGGGCTGGATTCCCCCCTCCCCGCTCCGATCCGCCAGCGCTGGCTGGCGGATCGGGCGGGGGAGGGGGCGGGTACAGCTAGATAGGCCATATACCCACAGTAGCTCTAAGAGCGTACTAAGACCTGTGCCAAACACAAAACACGCAGAAAAAAACCCCCAAAACATGTCAATACAAAACCTTACAACAGATTTCCTTTCCCCATTCCACATACAAACACCTCACTCAGAAGCTAGATAGGGGGTTAAAGGTATTAACATGAACCGTACTCTCATACTACAGTGCAAGTCACAGCGCGTTTTATATATTAATAACATTAACTGTTAACTGCCCTCTGCCAAAAATTAATTGCTATTGCCTATGCAAGAGTTTGTCCAACCACACAGGGGCTTCTGTAGGTGATTCAAACAATATAGACCCTCCATTGATATTCATACGTAATTTGGCAGGATATAGCATGGAGTATTTAATTTTTTGCTGACCTAACCTAACTTTTACTTCCTGGTATTGGGCCCTCTTCTTTTGCACTGCATATGAAAAATTTGTAAAGAGCATCACAGTAGCCCCAGCCATAGATATAGCACCCAGTTTACAACCTTTACACATGATCGTTTCCTTGTCCCTATAATTGAAGCCTGTTAGCAAAAAGGTCCTTGGGGGGGGGGGGTTCCTGGTGCTGTAGGACGTGCAGGGACCCTGTGAACATGTTCAGTCATAAACATGGAGGATAAACATTCTCTTCCTATTATTTCGATTATCAATTTCTCAATAAACGTCACAGGGTTTGATCCCTCTGTATGCTCAGGGATGCCCACCATTCTAACATATTCACGTCTTGATCTATTTTCCAACTCATCCAATTTAAGGGAAGTAGTGGACAATTTTTGCATAGTCATTGTAAGATCAGTACAGACAATGTTGTTTCTATCTTTAATTTTACTGTCCTCAACGTTACTGATCCTTTCACTAATTTTTGCATATCTTGTCTGAGGAGAGACACATCTATGCGCAAAGCCTGTATTTGTCAGACAAAGAGACCAGAGAGATATTACAAGATTGTATTGCTGAGAACACATCCTTCATGGTAGGGTCCCCAGGAGTATCCACAAAAGTCACTGGTGACTGTCCTTCAGGTACATCCACAACTCCCCTGTTGCTCCCCTTCTGAATCTGAGACTTCTTCAACAGGTTTACAAACTGATCTATCCCCCAAACTTTGCCACATTTTAGTTGTTTGAGTGGAGTCCATAGCTGTTGCTGTTGCTCGGGTGTACTTCTCTTTGCTGCTTTTGGAGGAAATATGGGGGGATTGTTTAAGACCACTGCTGCTGACACCATCTTGTGTATTGTCCTTCTTCTTTGTCATTTTGTCTTCTATAGTGTAAATTACTATAAAATTAAATCAGACTGATGACAATAGTTGTTTTAAATAACCGTATGTTGATTGCCTGACTTTGTTGTGACCTGTTTGTGAACAATCTTCAGTTTTTGGTAACTAATTTTATGGGACGAAGTTAAACTTCTGCCACATAAAAATTCATATTTATTAATTAATTCATAGTACAGAAGCAGAACAAATAAATTGCATTTATATCTACAAAGACATAGATTACAATAAAGTAACAGATTTCATAGCCAGGCTTTTAAAAGCAGCTAGTTAGTCCATTTGCCTACTAAACTGCCAGTTTCCCTTTTCTCTCGTATATTTCATTCTTAATGCGTTCAAGAATAAGTAGAAATACTATCAGAAAGATGCTAAGCTCATGGCACCAGTTGAAGCTAAGCCACCTATACTACACATAATACCACAATGTTGCCTGGCAGGCTGATAGATCTATGTATTTTAGGGCACAAAACAGTACTAATAGATGTCTCATATTTTGTTAGCAACATTTTTTTGCAAAGTGTAGTGCTAATACAGTACAAGTTCAGAAATTAAATTGTGATGAAACACTGTTAAACAGAGGTCTAGTAATAAGAGTTCTGTGCAAAAATGTTCCATATTACATGATCTTCATCAGTGCAGGTCTTAGCCTTCAGAGACAGATGGCGTATGATAAATTTAAAATAAAGCAGGAGGGTAAAAGTAGAATCCACATGCTTCCATAGAGCCGGTGTTTAATGTCCCTGACAGATTCTAGAGGCAACACCACATTTGCTTACAGCGTATATGTGTAAAAGCTCTGCACAGTCCATTGCAATCGTAACTAAAGAAAGGCTTGTGATGGTCACTGTAGATCAATATGCATTGAAAACACTAAAGTTTAACAAAAACATTTTCTCACACCTTCATACACATTATTTACAAGGCAGTGATGCCAGTAAGATGTACAGTTGTAAATATGTTTTACAAGGAGGAATATTGATTATACACATAGGTAAATCCCCCCTGCAATTTCCATGATTGGAGATGATCCTAAGTCATCGAATTATATGCAGTAGATCTGATGATGTCTCCTCATTGAGCTATCAGTCTTTGAATGCCAAAAGTCATTGCCATATCCTTCAGAAAAATGCCCACGGTGTTCAGTGAATGCTCCCAAAGAGAACATGAAAGGGATCTTCTCTTGGCTTTACTCCAATGCAAGACCAGTATGTGGCTTTAATACACAGGTAACTGCGCAGCCCTTCTGTTAACAAAAACAAATGAATGCATTATTATTTGACACATGACAAAAGCATATTTAAATCCTTTACAAAAAACTTTAAGAGTGTTATTCACAAAAGGGTGAAGAGTTTGGAGAAGGCAGGAGAAGTGAACAATCTAGGAAAGCATAGCTGAACTGGAAAGTGAGCTGAATTGGAAGATTTTTCCAAATCAGCTATTTTGGCCTAGATTGTTCACTCCTGCCTTCTCCAAACTCTTCACCCTTTTGTGAATAACCCTGTAAGAGTTTACAGAATCTAAACACTTAAGGGGTTATTCACAAAGCTGCAGAGGGCAGCCGTGTGAATAACCGACCCGAAGTGAAGTGAGCCGAACGCTGTTCGGCTATTCACTTTAGGCTTGTATGGCTGGTTTCAGCCGTACTCCGACTGAAATCAGCCGTTCATCGGCTTGCTGCGGCTGGGTTCGGGTCTGCCGAACATGCTCAGCTAACCCGAAGTGCAGAAGGAGTTCGACTTAGCTGATCCAACATCTGTATCGGCTGAGCTGAACCTCCGGCAGGCTACTCGATGCTGTTCGGTCTATTCTCATAGAGACAGAACAGCAGTGAGTGAATAGCCTGTGGTACCGAGCAGAATAGAAAAACTGTAAAAAAAATTATTTTTAAAAGTAGAAAACAATTGTGCTGAGCTAGCAGTGACAGCTTTCTCTGCCCAACTGTTTTCTATTGGCCGGGAGCAGCCGTCATTACAATGAGAGCTTGTCGGAGCCGGCAGTGATATCAAAGCCGGCTCTGCTAAGCTCTTATCTTAATGACAGATCAGTGTCCCTGGTTACCCAGTAACCAGGAGACGCTGTTCTTTCATTACGATGAGAGCTTAGCAGAGCCGGCTTTGCTATCACCGCCAGCTCCGACAAGCTATCATGACATTTCTGGCGCTGATCTGTCTCTGCATTCAAGTGGCCAATGGCCGGCCATTCAGCCAGCTTTGGCTTTCACCTCGGCTCAGTCGAGCCGAAGCATATGCCTTCGGCTCGACCGAGCCACTCGGCCAACTTCAGGAGCTGTACAGGCTATAGTGAATAGCCCGTACAGCAGCCCTTCGGTTCTACTGAACCGAAGGGGTCCTCGGGGCCGAAGCTAGCCGAAGGATCAGCCGAAGCTACGGCTAGATCCTTCGGCAGCTTTGTGAATGGGCCCCTTAAACATGTGCTCTCCAAAGATAGTTTTCTTAGTAATTGTTACAAAATACTGTATGATTGTAATGTTATGATTGCTAATGTTTAAAAATCTAGCTAATTTGGTAAATAAAGCTAACAAAAGGATAGCACAGCACTTTAATAGCCACTTAAGCTACTAAACCCCTTACGAACTGGATCATTTTTTTATATTTCCACTATGGGGCTGTTTATTATAACTTTGTCATCACTTAAAATACATTTTGGAAGTAGGCCCTCTTTTGCCAATATGATTTTGCAGAAATGTTTCTATTTTCTATGGAATCTATAAACAACTGTAAAAACTGAATTTTGTGGTTTTGACCAGTGTTTGTTATAAAAAGAGCCAGAGGTACTTTAATTCCCTTTTTTTTCTGTACAATTTTATTTCCTTGTTTTCTAGTTATCCCCGAACTGCTATATCCCCCCCCCCCACCATGTCGGGGGTGTCACTATCAGCTAGCAGGCAGCATTTCTTTCTGTTGTGATTGACCATAATATTTCACCTAGGTATCCCTATCAAGTATCCCTTCAGGAATCAGTATTCATACTGAGCATGGAGCACATGTTACCATAGGGACTTATACAGTTCATATCAACATTATCTTCACCTATACTATATACTGTACTGTATGAAGTAATACTGACAACTGTGCTCTGAAGTGGTATTCTGAACAAAATTTGTGATGTTCCATCCCTCACAAATAGTACAAAGGTAATTGTAGTGGAAAAGTATGCATCAGACAAATTGAAAAAACGGTTATATTCTTTTTAATTGGTGCTATTGCTGCAAAGGTTTAATTTCTGACAAATTGTTCTTTGGTGATACAGTATTTACCATCAGTGAAGGGAAGCAGGCAATGCATAAAAGCTTGGGTAACATTCAGTGCGGTTTTGAATTTTAATAATCCAGACATCCATAACTTTTTAATGTGTGAACAATTCCTTTTATATGTCTGTGCATATTTGTGCTAATGAAGATATTGTTGTTGTATAGTTCACTGCTAACTGAAGTCATAACTCTATCCATGTTTATGTTTTCTTGAACAGTTTTAAACTTAGAGGCTTCTGTTCCAGCTTATTTTCTATATAGATTGCCAGAAGGTAAAAGGATTACTGCACCCTTATGATACCAATAAAAAGTTGACAGTAGCGCTAGCATTCCCCATGCTACCTCCATCAAACATTTCAGATTTTGGCATTTCCAAGAGTGTCAAATGCCTGTGTTCCCCTGGAGAGGGGAACCATAGTGTTTGGTGGAGGAGAGAGGCACTTGCCACTTCTGGAAGCATTGAATGCGACAGAGTTTTACAACGGCTGCAACAGTGGAAGGGATGGATAGTTGGAGACATGGGACACATGAGAGATGTGTATACTACCTCTTCTGCTGCAGGGGTCTCTCAACTGGATGTTTTAGGGAACTTACAGGGTCTCTTAAAGAATTCACACATATGATCTTAACTATCAATGCAAAAAATAGCAATGCAAATAACTAACCGGGAACTAAATGTAATACATCATGCAAAGCATTAGCTTAACAAACCAATTGTCATCATAGGAGTTCTTTGGCTCACAAGTTATCTCACAAACAATTGTTTATTCTAAGGATTAAAAGATTAGGTTATTGGTTTTTTTCATTGATTCATAGTAAGAAAATCACACATAAAATATAAGCACCTAAATATGCACTTAAAAATATTCTAAAATGTATTACTGCTTATGAAATGTATGGGGTCTATTCACAAAGCTGCCGAGGGCAGCCGAGTGAATGACCGATCAGAAGTGAAGTGAGCCGAACACTGTTCGGCTATTCACTTCAGGCTGGTACGGCTGATTTCAGCCGTATATCGGCTGAAATCAGCCGTACATCGGCTTGCTTCGTGTGGCTTCGGATCAGCCGAACATGCTCAGCATGTTCGGCTGACCCGAAGTGCAGAAGGAGTTCGACTCAGCCGATCCAACATCTGGATCGGCTGAGCCGAACCTCCGGCAGGCTTCACACTGCTGTTCGGGCTATTCTGAAAGATCCCGAACAGCAGTGAGAGAATAGCCGAATGCCGCCGAGCGGCATTTGGCTCGGCTGTTCTGCTCGTCCAGCTTCGTCTTTCAGCACGGCTCAGCGCTCGACTGAGCCGCTCGGCCGTGATCGGGAGCTGTACGGGCTATTGTGAATAGCCAGTACAGCACACCCTCGGTTCTCCTGAACCGAAGGGGTCCTGGTGCCGAAGCTAGCCGAAGGATCGGCCGAAGCTACGGCCAGATCCTTCGGCAGCTTTGTGAATAGACCCCTATGTCATACTATGCAGCTGTTGGTGCTTAAATATTGTTCATATTTAAGAATGAACAAATCAGTTCACCAACATTGATATTTACTCCAGAACAAGCTGTTTGCCAAGGATTGGCAATTTGTCACAAAGAACCAACTTGTTCTTTGTGAGCTGGCAAAGGGTTCCTCCAGAATGCTTAGCTGTTCAGTGAGTGGTCACAATACATCTTGGGGCAAAAGCAAACTGCATCTTAGCAGGATCTAGTAGGGATTCTGTCTTTATTCATTGGCAGAGGGTGAAGTGCAATATGGAGTGACATTGCCCAGGAATTTCTATGGAAGTCACCATTAGGAAGTGGATACGTTTTTACTTATTTCTCTTATCTTCCATGTAGTTGAATTACTATTCATATCTTTGTTTAACCTGCTCCTTCTACCTGCTGCAGACTTTTAATTCTTTTAACTAAGCTGCCTCTTGAATCAGGTTGTTGCTTAACAACCATTTCCATGAAACACTAGACAGAAGTATATGTTTTTTTTTCAATCGTTTTACACAGAGACAGTCAAAAACCTGGTGAGAATGTGATTAGCAAATTATAAAGTATTAAGTCAGCTGCAGCATTTGAGGGGTTTGAAGTTCAGACACCTTATTCAGAAGAAAAAGAAATGTGCAGCTCTATGAGATATCAATAAACACACTTTACTTTTATCACGTTAGATATAGTATATAACATATAAATATCTAATTTAGCGCATGTGTAACCATAATTACATTCAACTTACAATGAAACATAGTGCCAATCCGACTATGGTAGTGCTGTCACATGACTGAGCATACTCCTGTCTGTCCACTGCCACAGTGTGTATAATTTGTAGTTTTCGCTGTAGTTGTGATGCCGTTCAGGAAAGGCCTGGAAGGAGGGACACCAAAATATAAATTTGAGAGTAATAAACAATATTTTGCAGGTAAATCTTCTGTAAACAGCTGAGCAAATGTAGTTGGATTTGGTTCTGTCTGGCATACCATGTTAGAATATCACACAATAGACCAGTGGTTCTCAACCTTTCTAGGGCCTGGACCCCTTGGTAACATTTGCCAAGTTGTGGTGACCCCCAACTGTAAAATTTAGGGATGTACCAATACTAGTATCTGTGTGGGCTCTCGGGAGGCAATGCAGGCTCTCAGGTGGCTAGTGGGACTCTCTGTAGGCGTCCAGTGTGGGCTCTGTGGTGATCAAGCACTCATCTCCCCTCACTTCTGCCTGCTCCCCTCTCTCTGATCCTCTCTGGCCACTGATGCTGCAGCACCATCTAGGAGAACTGACACTGTTGCGCTAGGAGGAGGCTGAGGAGCCTCTTACCTAGAGCAGCACAAGGCATGTGGGGACCCCCTCAACTGTGGGTCGCGACCCACTTTTGGGTCCCGACCCACAGGTTGAGAACCACTGCAATAGACATTGTTAGTATAATTTTTTTTACTATATTTATTATATCAATGAGTATAAAAATACGTGATCCAAAACTAAATAGTTTTGTCTGAAAATCCACTTGAAGGTCTACCAATCTCTGCTGCGCTGTTTGCCCACCTACTGTCTAGTTATCTGATGGCATGTAACATAAGCTGGTGAGAGCTGGCTAAATATAATTAGTCTAGAAAATGTTTCCAAGCAACTGCTAAGCTCTGTTCTTTACGAATACTGTTAAGGGGCCACAAAGTGTCTTCCTGTGTTTACAAGTAAAACATATTTCTGTTAACCACTTCAGAGCTGCCGTATGTTTATATATACCTCCTCATCCTTAAAGGAGAACTATGGGGGTCAGTGTTTTTCCCCATAGTTCTCCTTAGGGTAACGTGAGGACACAAACTAGCGTCCTCCCGTTACCCTAAGCTCAGTATACCGCGAGCTACAGCTCGCGGTATACTGAGACGCCGCAGCCGGAGCGGATCCCGACGTAGATGACGGGATCCGCCCAGCTGCGTGAGTGACAGCTGGCTCTGCCTATCTAGAGGAAGAGCCAGCTGTACCAGCCCCCTCCCCCGTCCGTTCCGCCAGTCAGCGCTGGCGGATCAGAGCGGGGAGGGGGGAATCCAGCCCTCCCCCTGTCACGGCAGAGAGCCGTGACAGGATCAAGAGGTGAGCGAACCTGGTATGTGTTCGCTCACCTCCCGATCTACTGAGCCGACCTGTGACAGTCTCATTGTCACAGGTCGGCTAGAACTATGAGGTGAGTGGAAATCACTCATCTTATAGTTCTCCTTTAAGTGGTTATACCAAGATCATAGCTGCTGCGACAGCCATAATCTTGGTATAGTTTTTTCGAAGAGGCGATGCCTGTTCAGTACAAGTATACAGCCACCCAGATTATTTGTAGAAGTCTGCAAATGTGGTCCCCCCCACGCCGTGGATTTTTGGGTCCCCCACTCTTCTGCGGGGCCTGGGACCATGGCAGACAGTGTCAGGATGGAGAGTGGGAGAAGGCCGAGGAATCTCCATTCCACAATTTTCTCTGTGATGAATTAAGTGTGGAGCACTGTGCTTTCAGCAATTCCTGCTTCAGAGCTGTCAGAAGCCGACTGAAGTGCCATTTACACAAGCAGTCAAGCACATTCCTGTGCTTGATCATCTGTATTGAAGAACAGAGAGAGACCCTAATAGACCCCATATGTCTTCATAAAGAGAACCTGTAAAGTAAAGGAAGGTCACTCTCACTCCAACATAATTTTTAGTCAATATGTATTGACCTCTATAGTGTTACATCATAAAAGCTCAATAAATATGAACTAAAAATTATTTTGAAGTGCAAGTGACCTTCCTTTACTTTACATTGATCTGTAGAGGCATCTGCTGTCACTCTGGCACCCATCCAATATTTAAGGGTAAAATCCGGTCAGGAGTGCGATGGGTCCAATCTGAATTTTGCATTAAGAGAACCTGTCACATCCAAATGCTGTTACATAGGGGCTTGTTATCCCCTGTGTAATAGCAATAACGTTAAGTGAAGAAAAAGGAAAAATAAATAAAAATGTAAAAGATTAAAACCAACCCTGACGCCCCCCGATATCTGCATGTAAATAAACAGGTCTGTGTGGGGCAAGCACGTGTACATAAACGACGATTGTGTCACACAAGTCAGGTCACCACGAATGTCCGAGTGAGAGCAATAATTCAGGGGCCATAATTTGCTGATAACTCTGTTAAAACTGTTAAACTGATGAGCAGTAAAGGCTTTTAAATCATTCCTTATGAAAAATGTTATTGACCTTATAGTTTTTCACCATTGCACGGGTACGTGCAATTTTAATGCTAGAGATGTTTGGTAACTATTTACCTACCATTTTTTTTATTCTATAGGGCCTCTGCTTTCAGAAAATATATAATTGTTTTTTGTTATCCAAAAATTCAGGTTTAGCATGTGCGTACAAGAATTAAAACATTGTTCTGGTAGTAAGGTGTTTAAACAGCATTGGACTGTGTACAATATATTATCCAATTTTAATATTAAACTGGTTGCAAGATACATTGTCAAAAGTACATATATATCAATTGATCTTTGCAGTATGATTTTCTTCTTACTGGGCATTGTTTACATTCCCATAGAAGGTTTAAACATCCATCAAGGTGATTACAAGGATAAAAGACATATTTCTAAACTATTGTTATTAATCATCTATGGACTACATAAAATTCAGTTAATGTCAAAGTCAAGGCATTTGTTTGTTGGTAATTAGATTTTTGTGTTTTTTTTCTTTATAATCAGATAGAACATTTTCGTTTAAATGGGGTTTCAATGTAATTTTGTTTCTTCTTTAAGTTTTATCCCATGAATCTACATATATATTATTTATGTTTGTGTGTTTGCAAATTTATTATGTATGCAAATGTATGGCATGCTTAGGTCACTCAAACAACCAGGATGTTGTGAGTTTGTTTTTCATTGAAAATCACTGAAACTGTGCATGGCTGAGGAATATTTTTACAAATGTATGGCACTGCCTTTTGCAACAAAAGGCTTTTGTGTAGAGAACATTTTCATAACAGAGAACATTTCAATACCCTACTGTTAGTTTAAAAGTGTGATGATGTTTTTGAACATTATTAAAGACCGCCACCTTCAGTTCTGCCTCTTACAATGGAACGGCTCTTGGGTTGGTGTTCTATTTATATACTGTTTTTCTGTGGTTTTATTTGAGACTTATCACTAAGTGCTTTGTTTTCCATCTTCACTAAAACTCATACGATCTTAGTTTATTCTATGTGGGTAGAATACTTCCCCTCCCAATGTCACAGACTTATATGGCTATGTACCAATAATGTGTGCCAGAAAAAATTATTTTTTTTTGGCCACATGTGTAAATACTTTAAAATACATTTTGCCAGTGCACAAAGTACCAGTTGACTTTAGGCAATAGGGTTGAACAAAACATGTTCACTTTGTTAAGAGTGTGTTCACTTTGCAAAATTAATTTTGTAAAAGTGATTACATAAACATTGGCAAAAAATATATTTCACATGCAAACCTATAAGCACCTGGGGAAACAATATATTCCCTCACATTTTTAAAGTGTATTTTATATTGTATCTAACACAAATGGTTCAGTCTTGGGCAGAGCTTGCCATTTTATCTTAAGTTTTTAAGCTACATTACTGAAATTCGATATAACGTTGGATAACTTACTGTTTCTTGTGACCTTTCTTCATTAGACCATGTTCTGAGCAGTTGATTGGCTTTCCTTTCTCATAGGTTTCGCTTGAGCTTCCACTAGTCACATATAAATTAGTAGGAACTGAAACCTTATCAGTCTTAGAAGTTTCATAGGATAAGTCCAAGGGTTTGTACTGAGGGATTTCCATGCACAAGATATCATGATCTAAGTTAGACTTCTTATTGCTGTTCTTCTTGGCTGTGTTTTCTTGAACAGAAAACTGAGCACTGACATTTTTTGAAGGGGTCTTTGGAGAGATGGCTTCCTTTATGGGAGATTTCTGAGAAGTGGGACTTGCTTGGGGAGGAGGTTTTTGAGTGGTGTTAGTTGTTACAGTAATTGGAGAAGTCAACTTTTTGCAAGAATTTGTAGATGGTGTTTTTTGTAAACTATGCCCTTCAGTTTTCTGAGAAGGTGGCAATGGGAGGTCAAGAGGTTGGGAAATGTTTTTAGGTTTCTGTTGCTCTACATCCTTTGAATGTGGATCAGCTTGTGTTGGTTTACTCAGAATAGTGGCCTTTGTAGCCTGATTGGCCTGTGGCTTATCCTTTGTTTGCGAGTGTCCATCCTTTATGGAACCAACTTGATTAATTTCTGGAAGTGTATTGCGCACCGGGCTGGTCTGTGTAGCACTATTTTGTGTTACATTCCTGAGTGATTTTTTTGGAGGGTCACTTTGCACCTCTTGATTTGACTTAGGAAGAAGTTGGTCTTGAGTTTGTTTATGATGAGATGAAAAATCATTAGCCTTCTTGCTTTGCTCAGAATAGGTCTGGTGATAATTTACTGAACTGGTACAAGGACTCTTTACCTCAGTGCTCTCAGCAGACAGTTTGTTGGCTGCATGGATAAGTAACTTATCATTGTCACATAGGCTCCCATCCTGAGCAGCGTTGATGATTGAGGATGATGATCTTGAAGCATCATACACTTTGATAGTGGGTATTCCATTTTTCATGTCAGAAGAAGATCCACAGCTGCTCTGACTGCTATGCATATGCATTTTTTTCATGTGATAAACAACTGTTGCTGCATTAAATGCTTGCTGCAAATAGATAACAGATTATTACTGATACTGTATGCTAAGGTGATGATTTGGTTCAAACAGTATTGTGGCTTTGGATAGAAAATAGGGATACTGGGCTTTGTCTATATGCCAAGTGAGTAGATATAGCATAGGATGTTACTAGAGATTGGCAACAACAAAGAAATTATCCTTGATTTGAATGGTTTAACCTTTTTTTTCTTATGCATACATGTATAGGAAACACACACTTGGAAACATTAAAACATACATACTGATTGACATAACTAACTAACTAACTAACTAACTAACTAACTAACTAACTAACTAACATAACACTAACATATACTAAAAATGTGCAAATGACTTACTCTCCATTTGCTTTTAGCAAAGTTCTTTTTAATCTGGATGCTCACGGAACGGTAAATATCTCGATGGAGGGCAGTGTTCCCAGCAATCCTGTAAAAAAAAAAAAAAAAATCTAAAATATTGATGTGCTGCTATTTCCAACAACTGAAAAAATTAGATGTGTGGATGTCACTGCGATCCCCTAACTCCTCTACTGAGGCTGCGTTCACACCTGACCGTTTTGTAGCGCGTCCTACGCTCGACGAACGCGCTACAAAACGGTCAAAAAAAATAATTAGCATTGTAGTCAATGCCCTCGTTCCCACCTAGGCGTATTTCCGCCCGTCCCTAACGCCCTACAAAACGGCCCACGCCTGAAAAGGTCCCGGGACTACTTTGGGCCGTTTTGTAGGGCGTTTTCCATTGGGATACAGCCAAGTAGCCTTTGGAATCGCGCGACGGTCGCGCATATTACAATACACCTAGGCGTGAATGGGGCCTAAAAGTTACTAACATATAAAAATTATATCAGTCAGGAGATCCAACTGGTGGTATATAAGTATCTGTAATTTACACAGTAGAGAAGCCAGAGTTCTGCATGGCAGTCTACGGACTGGCATTTTCAAAGAGGGATAGGATTCAAAGTATAGATTTTTCATTCATGGCACCTTCCCATTGAGTGTGTTTTACAGTTTTAAATATGTAAGGAGAAGTCATTTATGGCTAAAATCCTTAAATCACTAGCCGATGAATACCTCCACACTTGTCTCTCTGCCTTTGCTCCATGTGAAATGTATTAAAGAAGCTCTAATATAAATATAAAGCTGTCAAATAAATTCAGTGCATAGGATCTTTTAACCTCCTTCCTAGGCAAACAACATTTTGAATATCACAGCCAGGCAGGGCAGCCATCAGAAATTTTGGGGCCCCTTAAACAGCTTTGGGCCGGGACCCCCCCACCACCACCACACTTAGCCAGTCACACTGTTATTATACATTTATATAGCTTTGACATATACCGCAGTGCTGTACAGAGAACACTGAGACAGTCACATCATTCTCTGTGCAGAGGAGCTTACACTCTAATGCACAATGGCACCGGCAGTAGGGGGGACTACAAATCCCAGCAATAAATGTATACACCAATGCAGAAGAGTATATGAATTTGGCTCAGGGCTTAGCGACCCGATAGACTCTGGGATTAGTTCAGGCTGCCCGGGCCCCTTACATGAGTATCGGCCGTACCCCCCTGATGGCTGCCCTGCAGGCAGGACCCTGATGACCTGCCCAAATGGTAAGCTGGTCAGAAGGAAATTTAAAACATCAAAATTATGTACTATGAGAGAGATATGACATATATAAAAAGGTATTTAATCTCTTATAAATAGAAACTTAAAATAGTATAATGTATTAGAACTATACAGTATGTTTAATAGTTCAAAAAGTGTTAGAATATAGTTCAGTACTGTCCACAGGGGCTTGTTATGCTACAAGAAGGACCAATTAAACCGCAAATGTGTAAAGATTATCAACTAGCGTTGTTCTCATGAAATGTTTGCAACCATATTTAACCAAATAAGTTAATTTTTTTTGTCATTAGGTACACATCAATGAGATTGCCATATTGCAGAATAGCTTTTTATGTGCCCTAAACCTCATTTAGCATTTTAGAACAAAGGCAGTTCATAGGGTATTATTATATATTATATATACTTTTTTGTTATAGATTATTTGCTTAATATTTATTTATACATATTATTAAAGTAACATTAAACCCTCATATTTTTTAACATAAACCAATACTGTAATGTGTGCCTTACTGTAATCCATGGTTGTTTCCCTTCTCTTTGCTGCTCTTCCTATTAAATCCGTATCTCTTCTCATGCTGGACAGAACTTCTGTTTTGTCTCTGGAATGGATACATGGTGTCTGTGTGCAGGTTCACAACCTGAGCCAGCACTACAGGAAGAGGCACTCAGCTGCAAAGGGAAGTTCTCCCCCAGCAATTATATGATTATAAACACTATGCATGACTGCAATACTGACATATCTCTAAATTGCTATACAATTGCTAGACTAAATTATTTTTGGTGTGACAATGTTTTTCTTTTTTAACATGGCACTTAGGATAGATGTGTGGAAATTATATGTGAAGTGCCACTACGCTCTCGGCTAACAGCTGTTCATGTTTTTTCACAAGTCAAGTCATTTCACAGTAATATGATTATGTTCTGCCAGTGGAACCTTAAAGAGCAATCTTACCATGGATGCTTAAGGGCATGCTCACAATTATAACGTTTCTTGGGATCCTTCTCTAAGAGACAACTTATGAAATCTTTTGCTGGAAGAAAAGGTGAAACACCAAGGTTAGAAAAATGTAAGTTATTCTAAGATTACAGATTGATGTTGCTAGAAGGTAGTGTTTAAATGGGCCTATTTACAAAACAAGGGCTAAGAGAACCTGAGAAAAAGGTTCTTTGCTTTTGCTGACAGCAATCAATCAAATTCCACATTTTCAAAGCAAATCATGAGTCTGATCAAGTTGCTATCACAAACATAGCAACTCCCCTCCACCTTATTTCTGCTTCAGGTTTCATAACTAAAAAAGCCTAACACATACTAATATGTTTTATTATGGTCTTCAGTACCAATATCAATTATGTGGATAACCATAAACATCAGGTCTGCTCTGGACCAAAGCACCATTGCTCTGGACTATCTTTAAGCCACAAGTTTTATTTAAATTAGACATGGGCTACAATAATAGGTAAACATCTACAATATATAGATAATAGGATTGTGCATAACGATAACCATTTGCCCTCATGTAGCGCCTTCACTATTTCTTTCTACTAGTTTTTACATATCAACCAAAGCAATAGTGCATTACAGAGACAGAAATAGATATAGAAAAAGTGGAGGTGTTGGCCTTATCTACTTTGCCACTAGCATACACTGACACACACACACACACAAATGCATTAATCCCTTTATACCAGATTTAGAAATGTCATCCCAAAATGGTGATTCAAATTCATAAGAGCCATCCTTGATTTTCTCAAAGAGCTTGGATTCAGTTTCTTCATAGAAAGGAGGGTAGCCACATAACCTAAAGTAAAAAAGAGAAAAAGTGGAATTTGTGGAACCTTAATTATCTAAATAATTTACTAGGTACCCTTTACATAAGATCGTGTCATCCCATATGTATGACACCTGCAGAGCTTCTCCGCTGGTCATTAATCTGTACAGATTGATAGGCTACAACTAATTAGAAACACCCTACCATACCCATCACAGAAATACTTAAAAATACTAAGAAATATACAGAAATACTAAGAGGGTCATTCACAAAGCTGCCAAAGGATCTAGCCATAGCTACGGCTGATCCTACGGCTAGCTTCGGCCACCTGAGCCCTTCGGTTCAGTAGAACTGAAGGGCTGCTGTACGGGCTATTCACAATTGGCCGAGGGGCTTGGTCGAGCCGAAGGTATATGCTTCGGCTCGACTGAGCTAAGCTGAAAGCCGAAGCGGGTCGAAAACCTGATACTGACAGCTGGGCAAAGCCAGCCGTCATCTCACGGCTGGCTCCGGCTTTTGAAGACCTCGGAAATGAAACAGATACTAACAGCACTTGAGATTGACTTCCTGGAACTGAACGACAGAGCCATAGTGCAGACACAACAGAACAAGGAACTCTAATATGTTGCGATTAAACTGTGTTGCGCAACACATTAGAGTTCCTTGTTCTGTTGTGTCTGCACTATGGCTCTGTCGTTCAGTTCCAGGAAATCAATCTCAAGTGCTGTTAGTAACTGTTGCATTTCCTATGTCTCCAACACCAGCCACTTGCAATGAGAGATCAGCGTCTCCTGGTTATCAGGTAACCTGGGGACGCTGAACAGTCATTACAATGAGAGTTTAGCGGAGCCGGCTTTGATATCACCGCCGGCTCCACTAAGCTCTCATTGTAATGACAGCTGGTCCCAGCCAATAGAAAACAGTTGGGCAGAGCTAGCTCTCACTGCTCGCTCCGCCCTATCGTTTTCTATTTTTTTCTACTTTTTTTAAACTGTTTTTCTATTCTGCTCGGTACCACAGAGGTACCGAGCAGAATAGCCCAGCCGAATGCCGCTGAGCGGCATTCGGCTATTCACTCACTGCTGTTCGGCCCCAGCAGTGAGTAGCCTGCCGGAGTTTCGGCTCAGCCGATCCAGATGTTGCATCGACTGAGTGGAACTCGAGCTGCTGCAAGCCGATTTACGGCTGATTTTAGTTGGTGTACGGCTGAAATCAGCCGTACAAGCCTGAAGTGAATAGCCGAACAGTGTTCGGCTCACTTCACTTCGGGTCGGTTATTCACACGGTTGCCTTCGCACAGTGCCCGTTCAGCATTGCAGTCATCGGAAGACCGCCCCTCAGGGGGGCGGGCTTTCGATGATCGCAAGTACGATCTGCCTGTCCAAGATGGCGCAGATCGTACAAGCTTTTAATTAGCTTGCAACCATGGCAAGACCATGTCTTGCCATGGTTGTAAGGTGTATGGGCACCTTCAGTTTCACTTAGCTTTAGCTCATTCACTAAGTTTAAAGAGGAACTTTACCCATATGTTCAAATTAACAACAAATACACATTTAGGAATGTTAAATATTCACAATCAACAAACAGATACTTGCAGTCTTTTTATTTTTTGCATATCTTATTTTTATTTTCTTCTCCAGTCTTCTGACAGTGGCCATTTCAACTAAGGGCATGTTACTAGATCTCGCTTGACCTCCTGGAACTCTGGTACATGTGACTAGGATATGTGACCATGCAGATCATTTCAGGGGAGGAAAAAGCCTTTCCCTGAGATCTCATGAGATTACAGATGAGATTTCCCAGCAATGCTCTGCTGATGTAACCTTCCCAGGATGCAATGCTTGAGTACGATTACACCATTTGTGCCAACGAGAACCAGGAAGTAGAAAAAAAAGAAATTGTAAGAAAAAACAAAATGTTTGTTTAGTTAATGAATGTAAGATGATTTCATATCAGCATGCAGAGTTGTATGCTGATGTGATTTTTAGTCAAAGTGGGTAAAGGTCTGCTTTAATTAAAATTCACTTTGCAAAGTGAGCATGCTCTTCTTCTTTAGTAAATTAACCCTGTTAACCTGGCTGTTTATAGTGGCAGAGGTATGTTAATCATGGAATGTAAAAATACTAATCAGTTGCAGGAAAAATTATAAACATATATGTATGTCCAATGCATATCTAGTTTTTTGCCTAGAGTTACACTTTCAATTTTATAATTTGGACAGATGATCCAGCATTTTAAATGCATATACTTTGACTGCTTGATTTTTGTTGTATACAGTGCAGTTACCAGTTTTTTTCCTGTTCCTTCAGTGAGGTCAACAGTTTGGCCTTCCGAGTGTACTGCCAGGTTATTACACAAAATATGTATCTTGTTATTAGAACGCAAAATAGTCTCTACTCTAAATTATTTTGAAATATGCTGAAATGTACAAAAAAGGAAAGCTGAGCAAAAAAGTTAATTTATCAAAACTGGAGCACACAGAATCTGGGGCAGTTGCTCATAGTAACCAATCATCTTCTATCTTAAGTTTGTTCTGTTAAGATTTGGAAAGGAAAGGTAGCAGCTGATTGGTTGCCATGACAACAGCTCCAGATTCTGCCTGCTCCATTTTTGATAAATTCCCCTCACTATGCTTCTCAGTGTCACTGATGTACTTACAAAATGTATGTTATAACTCCAATAGACCAGCAATCCACTGCTTTACTATATGGCTTTTGTGCAAGGACTTCTGGAGCTGAAAAAAATCAGGTGAAACTAGAATAAGAAAATGATTCACAATGAAAACACAAGTAAAAAAACACAGTAATACAGCATGTTAACAACAGAATGCATGAATTATTTATGTGAGGGTTTAATGATATTTTAGGAATAAAACCTCTTTATTCAATAAATAAGGCTTAAAATAATGTTTCACAAGGAGACATGTATTGACAGTTGAATAATGAAATCAACTGCTCAGATTTGAAGACGTGCAAATTGGAGGATCCTGTGATTCATAAGCATAATGGAGATGCCAATGGAATCTATTATTAGAAGCAGAACAATGATTAAAAAGGATACATGCTCACAGATGTTTTTTTCTTGTTGTATCCATCTAGTTTAATTGAGGTCTCATCTCCTAATGTTTAACTTGAACCAATAAAATACAACCAAACTTAAAACAATTGTTCAGGTCGCAGATGCATGTGATGACTGCACACTTGTATGGTCAAATGGGCAACATATGGTAATAAATAAATTCAACACTATATAGTTACTGCATGTGTTTGCTGATATGAACTTGATAAAATGTGCCCTAGAAACAATTGTTTTATTAGACTGAAGTAATATTGTGGGAATGTTACTGACATATCTGTAAACTTCACAAAGTATATTTTCCTGTTTATTTTGGTTAGATATTTTGATTAAATTGTCTATATTTTTTGCTATAACCTTCTCAAATAACTAAGTTTATTTTATTATAATTTAAATTAATAAAAATATAATTTACAAAAAAAATGTTTTCTTCTAGTTAATATCATGTGGAAGAATTAATCTACTCACCAACATATCCTGGAGTGCCACAGGCTGTGGACATAATCCCAGTTTCTTCCATTTTGGAAAGACCAAAATCTGTTATCATAATCTTGGAGTTTTCATCAGCGGTGAGGTAAAGGAGGTTTTCCGGCTGTAATGAAAATGTAAATCCACCACTGTAAAGTATATTGTAAGAAAATCTTAATAATCAGATGATGTAAGTAAATGCCATATTGCTATTAGTGATGGGCCCAACACCCCCGTGTTTGGTTCGAATTCAAACTTTAGAACATTGAAAAATCAATTGTCCCCTTTTTTAAGGCTTATATGCAACTTAATGGCCATAACAAGGGTATGGGGATTGGGGTACTGCCCTGGGGGACATGTATCAATGCAAATAACACTTTAAAAAAAATACTGTTTTTAAAGGAACAGTGATTTTTAACATTCCTTAAAGTGAAACAATAAAAATGAAAAATTCCTTTAAATATCGTGCTTGGGGGGTCCCCTTAAACTGCCTGTAAAGTGGCGCATCTATACGATGTATAGAACCTTCCGCAGGAAAACTGACATTAATTTATTTTTAAATGGCATTTAAAAAAAAAAGTGGTTCCCCCAAACCATACCAGACCCTTTAGGTGGGACCCCATTTAACAAAAAAAGCATGTGGTCCCCCCAAAAAGTCATACCAGATCCTTTAGGTCTGGTAGGAATTTTGGAAGGGACCCCGTGTAAAAAAACAAAAAAAAGCATGTGGGGTTCCCCCTCAAAGTCATACCAAGCCCTTAAGGTCTAGTAGGAATTTTAAAGAGGAACCCTTATCGAGGAAAAAAATGTGGGGTCCCCAATAAAATTCCATACCAGACCCTTGATCCGAGCACAGGCTTGACAGGGTAGGAAAGGGGGGGGCGAGCGGGCGGCTCCCCCTCCCTGCCATTCCAGGCCACATGCCCTCGGACTGGGAGGGTGCTTTTCCAGGGTCGTCCCTGTAAAAGCACCTTGTCCACGTGCCGTGGGGTCAAGGGCCTCTTGCCCACAAGCCCTGGGGCATTGGTTGTGGAGGTGCGGGCAGGGGGCTTATTCACATCAAGGTACCCCTTTAATAAAGGGGCACCCAGATGCGGCCCCCCCTTGTGAATGAGTAAGGGGTACTTGTGCCCCTACCCATTCACTAAAGGGTTAAATAAAAGTTTTAAAAAAGAGGCCAGACTTTTGAAAAATCCTTTAATTAAAAAAAAAAACAAAAGACATGTTTTTGACAAGTCTTTTATTTTTTTAAAATGTAATCCAGGGTCAATCATAACATCCAGCGTTCTCCACGATGATGACGACTCGACAAAATAAAAAAATAAAAAAAATAAATAGAAATAATTAAAAAATGGCATTCTGGCAAAATATAAACAATTGGGTGGAGCTAGTGGTGACAGCTAGATAGCTCCGCCCACCTGTTTACAGTTGTACGGCATCTGACAGGTGAGCCATGATTGGGCAAAGTCATCATTACTTTGCCCAATCATGGCTCTTACAGAGTACTGTGCCCTGAATGGGCAAAGTCTTGCACCTTACCTGTGGTCAGGTGCAAGGCTTTAGCCAATCAGGGCTCACAAGGAACTGTGCGAGCTGCCGATGTTCGAGTTGAACTCTTGCTCGACTCAAACATCAAGCCCATCCCTAATAGCCTCTTTATTCAATAAATAAGGCTTAAAATAATGTTTCACAAGGAGACATGTATTGACAGTTGAATAATGAAATCAACTGCTCAGATTTGAAGACGTGCAAATTGGAGGATCCTGTGATTCATAAGCATAATGGAGATGCCAATGGAATCTATTATTAGAAGCAGAACAATGATTAAAAAGGATACATGCTCACAGATGTTTTTTTCTTGTTGTATCCATCTAGTTTAATTGAGGTCTCATCTCCTAATGTTTAACTTGAACCAATAAAATACAACCAAACTTAAAACAATTGTTCAGGTCGCAGATGCATGTGATGACTGCACACTTGTATGGTCAAATGGGCAACATATGGTAATAAATAAATTCAACACTATATAGTTACTGCATGTGTTTGCTGATATGAACTTGATAAAATGTGCCCTAGAAACAATTGTTTTATTAGACTGAAGTAATATTGTGGGAATGTTACTGACATATCTGTAAACTTCACAAAGTATATTTTCCTGTTTATTTTGGTTAGATATTTTGATTAAATTGTCTATATTTTTTGCTATAACCTTCTCAAATAACTAAGTTTATTTTATTATAATTTAAATTAATAAAAATATAATTTACAAAAAAAATGTTTTCTTCTAGTTAATATCATGTGGAAGAATTAATCTACTCACCAACATATCCTGGAGTGCCACAGGCTGTGGACATAATCCCAGTTTCTTCCATTTTGGAAAGACCAAAATCTGTTATCATAATCTTGGAGTTTTCATCAGCCAGGATCATTTTAATATATGGGCCAGGATCATTTTAATATATTTAGAACACTGGTTAGCTAATAGATGTTACATTTTATCACAGACAATAAATGTGTAATTTCTAAAGGTGCCCACACACCTTACAATTATTTGCAGATTTTCTGTGGTCAGATGGAAAAAGTGCAACAGATTGGCCCAGGTGGAGATTGCTCCATCCACACAGTTAAGTGTAGATGGAGGAATCTGTTGCACCTTTTCCATCTGACCACAAAAAATCTACATTTTAGAACATGGCAATGCAGGACAACTTTCAAATATATATTTGAAAGTTGTTATATATGTTCAGTAAGTGCAAACAAATACCCATTGATTCTGCCAGAATGATTGTATGCTAAAAACTTCCTGTATGTTCTGCTTCTGTTGACTGTTATCAGTTAGTATTGTTTCTAGGTCTCTCTTGGACTACAGAACACTTTCTTTCTATGCTATGTAGAAGAGGGGATGTCACAGGGTGACACCACTTCTCCCCTATACATACAGTACAGTGCGTGAGCGTTGTCCCCCTAGGACAGAAAGTGTGCTACTGGCAGGATCACTAGATAAAAATAAAGGAAAATAAGCTGAAAAATATTTTTACATTTTTGTTCTTGGGTTTAGATATACTTTAAAATGATTACAGGGTTCAATTTCCCCCACTTCACAAAACAGTTTTTTTTTTCATTCGCATTCACATAGCATAACAAACAAATACTAAAAAAAATTCCTGCTTACATTCTTAAGTGCTTTTGAGTTAAAAATCTTACCCTGCTTTGCCCCATGTAATGTTAACCTCCTTGGCGGTATTCCCGAGTGTAGCTCGGGGTTACTTCTCCATACCCTGAGCTACACTCGGGAATATCCCACTGTATTTACTTACCTTGTCCCTCGAGCCGTGCGGTGTCCTCCGGCCGGCGCCAGAATCTGTCTTCCGGGTTCCGTCCCTTGCGAGCGTACGTGTCGGGCGGGAAATTCGAAAAAAACCCCGGAAGAAATGAAAAAATAAAATAACGAAAAAAATTGCGCCGAAAAATTAACGAAAATCAAAAGAATCATACCGCCAGGGAGGTTAATAAGGGGGCTGTGGGGATATATATTTACTCTAATTAAACCTGTCTGTACTGTGCTGGCAAATCTCATCAGTTGTAAACTAGATTTGAACATTGTCTGTCCTATCCAAGGGTTAAAGACTTAGAAAAATATTGTATGTTAATGAGAGGAAGCTCAGTCTGCCCTCAGTTTGTGAATGAGAACACAAACATATAGAGGGGTTTTCTCAAAAGTGGAAATACACTTTAATGATGTTCACAGCAACCTCACCTACCCTCATTGTTCTGAATGCTGTTCAATTATGTCACTCTTATAATACAAATCATCCTAGATATTTATAACTGTAGGTTGTTACTGCAAAAAGTATGCTTACTAAAGTTTACCTTTAAATCTCTGTGAACGACTCCATTGTCATGAAGATATCTGACAGCAGATAGAACCTGGCGTATAACATGGCTAGCATCTTTCTCTGTGTATAGCCCACGTTCCAATATACGATCAAAGAGCTCTCCTCCGGATACCCTGCCACACACAATTGTACAGGCAGTCAAATGTTATGTTATGGATGCACAATTTTGGTAACTAAAGTTACACTTTTTGAACCAAATACTGGACGTATAAGAATTCTGTAAAGACACACATGAATATATATAAAGCTCCATATGCCAAAGATTTCTGTGTGAAAACATTGCTAAAAATATCCTAATAGGGCTATAACAAGCTGTTAAATCTATAGAACTGGCATACTGTGTATTGCCAAGCTTCATGAAGAGTGGATTTAAATGCAGACCCATCTTTTAAAGTACTATGGCTTTAACCAGAGTAACTATTGCCAAGGCCTGGAAATTACCCACTTTAAGCTTTGAAGCAGTTAAACGCTGGTTGACTGCGATAATGATTTATGAAAAGTTGATGGCTGTTCTAAAGGATTATCATGCAAAATCTGTTTGTACTTGGCAACTCTGGATAGCTTATTCCCAGCCCTCATGGTTTGATGCCTTATTATTGAGTCTTTGAATATTTAAATTACATCCCCCTAGGACTTCTTTATTCATTGTATTCTATCTTCTCCCCTTTTGTCCTTTTTCGTTCTCTTGTCTCTCTATTTTCTCTGTCTTTGAATTTTTTTAGTGTTTCCCCTTTATTATTTTATGGATCGAATCTTGCATTGCTTTATAATTTTTATTCAGTGTTCACATTTCCTCTTTTTTGTCACACTTATCATGAATGTGAGAATTTTTGTTATGTATGAGTATTGACTATCCTACATTGGGTTGCTGAATCTTCGATTTTTCCTTATTTCCCAAATAATATATAGCTATATAGTGCATTGCGGTGTTTCCCCATGTAGTGATTATTTTATTATACAGTATTAGTGAGTTATATAACACATAATATGAACTAGAAATAATATTCCAGTGCACTATGCTACTTACAGCTGCATGACAAGGTAGAAGTGTGAAGAGCTCTCGTAGACATCCTCAAGTGTCACAATATTATCATGCTTAATCCTTAAGAGAACAGAACAGAAAATTAGTTCAGCTTCATCTCTGATCTAGGAAAAAGTAGAGCTGAAACAGAGAGTACTGTTGACATAACCTAATGCTAGATCAGTCTGGAATTTTAAATATTTTCCCTGGAAATTGCACTGGTTTTGTATAAGCGACAAATTGTAAACCAATGTTTTTGCTTGTGATTTACATTTATTTTTTATCATCTGTTAAAGAGACAGTGTCACCTTGCCCACACAATTCACTTTGCTAGGTGAACAGCTTTTATTCTTTTAGTAAATTAACCCCGGTATATATCTCAATGTTTCTAAAGCCCCACATTTATAACTCTATATATCTGTCTATCACATGAACTATAGCCTTTTACTACCATATTTTCTTATGGCCCTTTTATGGGAGTGATTAATGCTGCAGTGTTAGTGTCCTTCTTAACTGTTTATCATTTTCTCACACATGCCTAAATACACATTATGGACTTTACTACTAGGTTTACTGGAGATCCCAAAACTATAAAAAAGATGGTAGTTTTATTCTTAATGTGTATCTAAACCCCAAAATAAAAATGTAATATATTGCAGCTTATCAGTCCTTGGTGGGGTGGTGATTTGTTCATTAAGCTTGGTTAACTAAAGGCAAATAGGCTTTACACTGTACTAAGAATTTTCCCTTAGGTTAGTGAATGTGGTAAAAATTCACATTACAAAGAATACTCAATCAAGTGCAAGGAAAATAATTTAAAAAAAACAGTATTTTGTTTGCACATGTGTGGATGATGGAAGTCAGCAGAGCTTCACCTCATTCACTAAGCTAAAGGTAAATTCCCTTGCAAAGTGAAAATTCTATTGTAAAGTGAACAGCCTATGTCTCTTTAGCAAAGCAACCCAATTATGTTTCTGAGTATGATATCTATTTTCTACAAATTAAAAAAACAAAAAAAAATAAAGGCTCAATAACCATGGAAAACCACCTTGAAAATTCTTACTTTTTTAAAACTGCTATTTCATTCTCCAAGCTTCGGTCTCGTGCACTGTTTACTTTCTTTATACATTTTAGAGCAAAGTGCTGTCCCGTGGATCTGTGCTGTACTAGGAAAACCTCAGAAAAGGCACCACTGCAACGAAAAAAAATAGATGACACTGTTATTAAAGGTAATATGATATACACCATCATATGATATTTCTAAGACTTTTGAAAACTGAAGAACAGGTCACATCTGGTCAGTGTTTGGAATGTTGAAGTAATTAAATGTAGTTGTTTTAAAATCATGATTAACTAAAATGGGCATGACTTATTAATAGACGGGAGGCCTACAAATTGGTGGGGTTGTTACTAAACTTCAATTTAAAAACCCAATCATCTGCAAGGTTAATTTAAAAAAAAAGGACTTTAGCTTGCACATGTTTGGATTATTGATGTAAACAGAGCTTCACCTCATTCACTAAGCTTAATGGACATTCACTTTACAAAGTGAATATATTATCTTTCTTTAGTAAATCAGCCCAAATGACATGTTCCACTTCCTCTTCTTGGCTCTCAAAATATGATAAATCTATTATTTGCTAACTGTACAACAGCTTGAGGGATGGAAAAATATGACGCTTAATATTATTTCAGAACACAAAAATTAAAACTAGTTTGATCATCCAATGTTCTTTTCAGCACCACAATATTTGCACATCTTCAAATTTTCACTATAACAGTTATTGAATGCTAGTTTTAGTTAGGTTTCTGGTGTGGCTCTGTATCTATAAGGAGGGAGGGATGGACTCCAGGTGAGCGCTTAGTTTGTGCACTGCTATATATGCCCCATAGTTGTGGACTCAGATAGTTTTGTGTTAGGGCCCACACTTTACAGTGGTGCCTTGGAATAGCCGTGTTGCTTCAACCTGTATTTGCAATTTTATGCAACAAAAACCTGAGACAAGTTAGTTTTTGGCTATGTTTGAACATGTGTTTGGTACCCCCCGTTGTATTATGTTGTACCTTGCCTTGCCTATGTGTACCTTTCTCTGATCTGAGAGCATCTGCCATGGTGTGTGTGTATATATATATTATTGGCATATTTTTCTCAAATTATATATGCAGTGTATTTGGTATGTGTGGTATATGGAGTGACTGTATGATATATATATATATATATATATATATATATACACACACGTTTCTAAAATATGAATATGTTTCTTTCATTTTGAATATTGAATGCACTTTAGTTTCTGATAAGCTGTGGTTGTACATTAGAGCTTTTATCTACATGTGACAAAAAAAGCCGGAGAGCTACAAGAACACATGTGGAGAATTTCCCTATAGCACAATGCGCCTCAGGTCTGCTGTATAAAACCCATATGATACTACACTCTCCTCCCTCCAGTGTCCTTCAAATGAATCATACTAGAGGTCATTCAATCTCCGTTTTGTGAAATGTGACAGGTAAATACACCACTATTCAACTCTGGCAATTATCTCTATATTTAGTGAATGCATTTTCTAAAGCACAGATCTTTAGCAATGAATGAATTATTTCATACTTTAGGATACTGAAAGATACATTATGTGTTTGTTGCTGAAAATATATTTTTAGGGTTTATGGTACAATGTTCTAATGTAAACACTTATATGCTCTTACATTTGTCACTTTCATAGAGATCAGAGCATCAAAACAAGCAACCTAAAAAGCTAGGAAGGATTAAATTGCATTGAAAAACAAAAGTCAATGTGCTATTATCACAGGAACCAGTAAAAAAACAATTAATGTATTCTCATTTGCCTCAATATGGCAATGGATGTGAATTCCATTTTCCACTTGACGCTTTTACCTTTAAAAATAATTAAAAGTTAAAGCCCCTGAACATTTCAGAAATGTAGTCCATTCCTGACTTCATCTGTTGATACTATTCTCGGGCACCATGCCCCATGCTGAAAGAATGCTAATCTATGTTTCCTTTTTTTAAAACCTGTCAAACACAGCAGAAAATGCTTCTAGTTCTGAAACCATGTTGCAACTGGTAACTGTTTTCTCACTAACAGTCGCTAACCAATCAGCATGGATCCCAACCATGTGATCACCATAACAGCCATTGATAGTGACTGCATAAGAGTTGTTTACAAACAATTCTACTGGAACCAGGCACAGTGTCATCTAACGCTGATAGGATGTAGCTATATCAGTGCATTTCAATGTGTAAAATACAAAAATGAAAGATTTGGGTACAAACGCCAGTGAAGGTCATAAAAGGTTTGGTTAAGAAAGCAAAAAGTATGGTACTAATTCAGCAACTTGATTTTCTTTTAGATTTCAGCTATCATGAGTTATTCTACAGCTAGTACAGGATAACAATGGGTGAACTCATGGTGTGCTTTTCTGTTGATTTTGTTCACTTATTTTACCATATTACCCAATGTTTGTTACAGCATTATGTAAGAAGCTGAGATTCAATTGCCTTCTCCCCTACTGGTTAATCTAGGATATTCAATTTGCATCAACTACTTGCTTCGATTATTAGCACACATAAATCCTCTCTAAGTCCCCGAAAGTCTTAACTTGTCCATGAAAGTCTTAACACTGTTTCAGATCAGGATCCTGTATCCAAAAAACACTGAACAACATAACTGTTCCATATATATATATATATA
>NW_017306866.1:832651-838649 GCF_000935625.1 Nanorana parkeri | reverse complement strand
TATATATATTCACATACAGGTCTTTTTTATGACATTGAATATGCAATCTATGGAGAGTACTGCAGCTAATTTTGAAAACAAGAAAGGCATTGGAATAATCTGTTGGTTCATACATTTTTAAAATGGTTGCTTTCAAAATGTATGCAATGCTTGTAAGTGCTATGTGTCTGCCCTGGACACTCTTTTGATTCCTGCAAATACTGTATAGCAGGGAGAGGGTCTTTTATTGTGCCGTAAAGGGCAATATTATAAACACACAAATACTTTAAATAACATGCTTGGGGGATGCCCTAAAGCTGCATTTGCTGTTACAGAACCTTGTAATTTAATCCTTCAAATACAAAAGTGAGAAAGAAAAATGGCTGAGGGTTCCCCTTTAGAATTCACCTAGACACTGGCCTGGAAAGGGATGGCGGTGACAGCGCATGCCCCATACCAATCCACATGCCTTTTAACACCGAATGTTGAGAGACAAAAGCCTCTTCTGGATGGGAGCTTTGTGGGAATCTAAAAGCCTCCTTTATAATAAGGGGAACCCCAGATATCCGCCCCCTCCTAGGAGAATGAGTTAAAAATGTACATTAGTACATTTCCCCCCAAAAACTCAAATTTAAATAAATACAAAGACACTTTTAAAAAGTAATTTAACAACTTAAAAAAAATTAAATGTAAATAATGTGCCTCAATGTTAATCCATCCTTAATCACGTTGACCAGTAATTTAATTAGGCAATCCTGCTCGATACCTCTGTGGTATCGAGCAGAATAGAAAATAGTTAAAAAATAAAAAAATAAAATGATTGGGCGGAGCTAGCAGTGACCGCTAGCTCCGCCCAACTGTTTTCTATTGGCTGGGCGGTTCTGCTGCCGTCAAAATAAAATTGTTTTTAAAAAACTCTCCCGGAAAGTTTTACTCTGCTCGATAGAGCAGAGTAAACCTTTACCTGCTCTGTTGTCTTTTTTTTTTCTTCTGCCATCAGAACAAAAAAAAAAATAAGCATTGGAATGCATAGCTACATTATTCCTATTGGCTATTTCAATTTGCAATAGCCAATAGTGAACTAGCTATTGTGCTGCTGCTGTGAATCACTAGAGGGACCTGATGGAGAACTGCAGGTCCCCTCTGCTGAGAGTGGCCGGAGCCAGCTGTGAGATGATGGCTGGCTCCGCCCAGCTGTCAGAAGCCAGCTTCGGCTTTCAGCGCGGCTCAGTCGAGCCGAGGCATATGCCTTCGGCTCGACTGAGCCGCTCGGCCGACTTCGGGAGCTGTACGGGCTATAGTGAATAGCCTGTACAGCAGCCCTTCTGTTCTACTGGAAAGTAAAAATTGTTTTAGTAAATCAGCCCCAGTATGTACAAAGGCAGTGCTACACCTTCTTATTAGAAAGTCTGTCATTCACTACTAATTACCATGAAAAACTATACAAATAATAAAAAAATATAAACTTTCATTTATAAACAATATAAATAGAGTTTAAAAAAATATAGTTTGCCTTGATGAACTTCCATTTTTTCAGTTCCCCTTTTTCAGCATGCTTTTGTACAGAACAGTTTTATATTCAATGAACAATTTTCTTGGAGACCAACCAAATATTTTGAAGCAAAAAAGCACTGTATATAATTAAGAATTTTAAGATTTCCTGACTTTGTTATGTCTCTGAAAATTTCCAAAGCACAGTAAAAGGAACAGATTTTATACAATTATTTTGAACTTTTTAAATAGGTAAATATGCTCCTTCTTACACTCACAAGGCAAATAAAATGTTTTTCATTACATAACGCCCCCCACAATCTTTGTTCTGTTATGTGCTTGTAAGTGAAGATAGTGATGCCTGGAAAGGACCTCTTAGTCTTGGATATGTTATCTAATGATACGAGTAAGTCAATAAGTATATCCAGGGCAACATTTTCTAAGCCCTGGATTTAAAGGTCATTTGTGGTGAGGCACTTAAGTTTATCCAAAACCAAAGCTGAAAACCTAATAATATAAGTGTTATGCAAGAGACCTTCACCATCTGCAAGCTGGAATAACCAGGCAAAGCCTAATCAACAAATGATGTTCAGCTCTCTGTTCTAATTTCTACCAAACATTTTTCATTATCTGTGGTTAACATTTATGGTTTTACTACTGTTTATTGCTTATAGATGTGTAATTACTATGTGTAAATCATAAAGTTTTTAATTGCTCAGCTTAGCCATGCCTAGACACAACAAATACATTACATACTGTGCATATTCCATGCATATACCTCTCTATGTGTTGTTAATGTCTCAGTAACGGCACACAAATAAATGTTGAAAATGTGCTATGTATGTGCTATGAAATAATAGAGAAATCATATTTACACAAAACAATCACAATACTTTGAACCAGCACCATCTCTGAATAAACACACTTTTTATTATAGTACTTAAAATGTTTTTTTCATAAAAACCCTTGGGACTTCTTGGACCTTTTGGAGCATACTGCTCCTTTCCAAGCATATTCAGCCTGTGCTTTACCAAGACAAATTATCAAGTTATCTGTCAAGTCATGGTAGCGTTTTTACACTTTCTCTTCCTTCCTAAAGCAGGAGGTATGCACATGTTTCACTTGTAGCATAAATTGCAAATGTAAGGGGTTCCTCATGACAGAGCCAGGCAAATCATTCTTTATTGTCCCTTGGTTAACTGTACATGCATTGCACAGATCCAGCCTAATATTACAGAAGCTATTGGATATACAGTTGGCAAAGTGGCATCATGGCTCTGCCCACCATCCTAAAATGATCAATAAACCTCTTATTTGTGTGATATGTGATAGACGTTAGTACTGTATAAGGAAAATAAGAAATATTTTCGTGGCTCTGCCCACTATTATAAAATGAGTATGAAACTGTTTCTAGATTCCTCTGTTTTTTACGAAGGCTCTTCTGAGCTTTTTCACTGGCTCACTTGAGGGCCCAAATTACAAACTTGCTAGACACTCATATTCTTAAAGGAGAACTATGGGGTCGGTGCTTTTCCCCATAGTTCTCCTAAGGGTAACGGGAGGACACAAACTAGTGTCCTCCCGTCACCCAAAGCTCAGTATACCGCGAGCTACAGCTCCGGGTATACTGAGACGTCGCAGCCAGAACAGATCCAGACAATGCTGTCTGGATCCACCCAGCTGCGTGAGTGACAGCTGGCTCTGCCTATCTGGAGTCAGAGCCAGCTGTACCCTCCCCCGTCTGTTCCGCCAGTCAGCGCTGGAGGATCGGACAGGGGAAGGGGGGAATCCCTGCAGGGAGCCATGAGTGACAGTCACAGCTCTCTGCACAGATATATCGATAAGTGAGCGAGCGACGGTACGTGTTCGCTCACTTCTAGATCTACTGAACCGACCTGTGACAGTTTCATTGTCACAATAAATATTAAATCAACAACTAATCCTGTTTTTTCCCTCTTTTGTTTCCTCTTTTTGAACACCGTTGCGGGGGACACCACCACAATCACGCTGAGGAAGTTGTTAACCGTAGGGGAAGGAGAGAACCACGTCCAGCTAAATTATCTGGAAACGGATTGACGAAGTGGGCGATTAATACAATTTTTAAAAAAGGATTGCTTCGTATTAAGCTAGCAAACATTTTGGAGATAACCCAATAGAAATCTTCTTCTTTTTTCCGTGATGTTCATGAGGAGAGGGAAGTAATCATACCCCTGTTTTATACCATCATCCATCAGGGTTGGGTTAGAGGATAGCTTAATTAACACACCAGTGTTAGTCAGGTTATTGATGCCTGGAGAGTGACCTTTCAGCCCATAGGATGAATTGCACCCCAACATAGCAACTTGTTTATTAATTTATACATTTATAAACACATTGATTTTATGAGGGTTTTTATGATCACTGGTGTTATATACAAGCTTACATATGATATACAGCACAGCTAATTTATTAAGGATCACAACATATTTATTGTGTTATTTATTTGTATATAGTCACAGATCAATTGTAATCAACGGAAGAGATTAGTTGTTGATTTAATATTTATTGTGAGATTGACACACAGGACCTAGCGCAACATATTGTCAATATATTATATATGGGTCACTTGCAGCTGGTTCATTTTCACTGAGTGATTTTTTCTTTCACGACTCCTAGCGCAGCTGTTTTTTTGTTTCATTGTCACAGGTCGGCTCAGATTATGAGGCTGAGTGAAAAGCACTCGCCTCATAATTCTCCTTTAACTCTTCCAATTAAAGCTTGATAAAGGCTAAACATGATCTTAGGCCATCTAATAGCTTTGAGCCCACCTCCCATATACATACCCTGTTCACATATTCTAATAACATTTTAAAAAATTGCATTATGGTGTTGCAAATGTATTAAAGACCCCAACCCATGTTTTTTCTGAAAACAGACCAATAGAATAAGAATATTGTACGTTACACTATATTTTTGCTAATGCTTTTTCATTTAAAACATACATTATTCAGTGCATACATACACATCATATTCTTTGAATTTCATAAAATATAAAACATAGGACTGTGTCAAAATTATAAAAACCATATATTATGTATCTAGTCTCTTAATCATGCATCCAATGGGCTCTAGGCAGTCTCCTGTGGTGATCTGACCCTGATTCTATTCAGAAATCTCTGCTCTGCAGCAGATAACAGACCAGTCCTTTCAGGTGTATATAAATATTAGCTTGAGTTACTAAGCTTTGTAAGTTACTGGCTTCTTTCAGCTAAGTAGATAAGGATAGCCTAAGGCTACACCTGCTGGCTCAAAGTAGAACACAACATATTCATAATTAATCATTCATTATTATCAGACTAAAACAATAGATTTTTTTTAGCCCTGACAATATTAATTAAAGAACAAAATCTACAAAACCACTCTCCCTTTAAAATAATCTGGAGGTACACTGTTATCTCCACCTAAATATAGATATTGTGTTTGGAAACCACAAATAATGATTGAAAATGAAGGTAAATACATAGAGAGTGTCAATACAAATCTCAAGGCTATGATTCAAAGTATGTGTTTTCCCTTTAAATTGTACTGTCATGAAGTGAAAACAGAACAGCCTCACTGTAATGCTAAATGCTCATAGGTTGCCAGGATACCAAAGTCAATCTTTCTAGATGTTATGAAGCTACCATTGTCAAGGCTTCA
The DNA here is from genome assembly GCF_000935625.1 of Nanorana parkeri. Lineage (NCBI taxonomy): Eukaryota > Metazoa > Chordata > Amphibia > Anura > Dicroglossidae > Nanorana > Nanorana parkeri. The sequence goes on along the minus strand of NW_017306866.1, from coordinate 833,501 downwards.
GTATCTATGTATCCAAGGTAGTGCAAACTAAGCATACCAATGATCCTAGCTTTAAGAGTTTCAGAATATTCCATGTGCACACAACGTCATTCTGACATCTGCTTGGCTGAGGAAAATTCATCTCACAGCTCGTAGCTAAAACACATTATTATGTTTGTCTTTTGTGGCTTAGAGAAGCTTGAGGGCTTTCCTAACCGAGAGGCAAAGGTGCACTAAAACATACCAGCTTATCAGAACCAATGTTTAATTGATCTGACAACTCTAAACCGTTAAAAGCTAAAATATGATCTGGTCTTAAATGAACATTTCAAATAGAAGAATTACTTTAACTTTAACTGTAGCTTAGCCTCGGGGATAACAGGGATAGCCACAGCAAACTACTGGCCAATTTCTATCTGCCAGACAATGTGATAAAAAACCATTTGATAAAAAATTTGATAAAACAAGTATGTGTCCCTGCTAAAACTATAATAAAAACACTTTTTTTTAATAAACTGAAATTAATCAGACTGGGGTGCTGCTCTATGTAAGCCAAGCAAATTGTTAAAAGAAAAAACAACAATTTCACAACCAAATGTGCATTGCCAGTGTACACTGTCACTGATCATACTGTTCTGAATCATTACATACACTTTTAAGGTATCACCCAAGTATTTTATTAAAAAGAGTAGTGCATTTTCAATGTTGTCCTCAAAGTGGCATGACAAGACCCTCTACCTGTTGAAAAGTATTGTTTTTAAATATGTTAGCATGCGTAAATGCCACTCGTGGCAATGCCAGACTTCCCGTACCTTTTTTGACATTAGTTTGCCTATTAGCCCTAAAACTATTGCCCCCCCCCCCCCGCCGT
>NW_017306866.1:827724-832454 GCF_000935625.1 Nanorana parkeri | reverse complement strand
TCAGTCGAGCCGAGGCATATGCCTTCGGCTCGACTGAGCCGCTCGGCCGACTTCGGGAGCTGTACGGGCTATAGTGAATAGCCTGTACAGCAGCCCTTCTGTTCTACTGGAAAGTAAAAATTGTTTTAGTAAATCAGCCCCAGTATGTACAAAGGCAGTGCTACACCTTCTTATTAGAAAGTCTGTCATTCACTACTAATTACCATGAAAAACTATACAAATAATAAAAAAATATAAACTTTCATTTATAAACAATATAAATAGAGTTTAAAAAAATATAGTTTGCCTTGATGAACTTCCATTTTTTCAGTTCCCCTTTTTCAGCATGCTTTTGTACAGAACAGTTTTATATTCAATGAACAATTTTCTTGGAGACCAACCAAATATTTTGAAGCAAAAAAGCACTGTATATAATTAAGAATTTTAAGATTTCCTGACTTTGTTATGTCTCTGAAAATTTCCAAAGCACAGTAAAAGGAACAGATTTTATACAATTATTTTGAACTTTTTAAATAGGTAAATATGCTCCTTCTTACACTCACAAGGCAAATAAAATGTTTTTCATTACATAACGCCCCCCACAATCTTTGTTCTGTTATGTGCTTGTAAGTGAAGATAGTGATGCCTGGAAAGGACCTCTTAGTCTTGGATATGTTATCTAATGATACGAGTAAGTCAATAAGTATATCCAGGGCAACATTTTCTAAGCCCTGGATTTAAAGGTCATTTGTGGTGAGGCACTTAAGTTTATCCAAAACCAAAGCTGAAAACCTAATAATATAAGTGTTATGCAAGAGACCTTCACCATCTGCAAGCTGGAATAACCAGGCAAAGCCTAATCAACAAATGATGTTCAGCTCTCTGTTCTAATTTCTACCAAACATTTTTCATTATCTGTGGTTAACATTTATGGTTTTACTACTGTTTATTGCTTATAGATGTGTAATTACTATGTGTAAATCATAAAGTTTTTAATTGCTCAGCTTAGCCATGCCTAGACACAACAAATACATTACATACTGTGCATATTCCATGCATATACCTCTCTATGTGTTGTTAATGTCTCAGTAACGGCACACAAATAAATGTTGAAAATGTGCTATGTATGTGCTATGAAATAATAGAGAAATCATATTTACACAAAACAATCACAATACTTTGAACCAGCACCATCTCTGAATAAACACACTTTTTATTATAGTACTTAAAATGTTTTTTTCATAAAAACCCTTGGGACTTCTTGGACCTTTTGGAGCATACTGCTCCTTTCCAAGCATATTCAGCCTGTGCTTTACCAAGACAAATTATCAAGTTATCTGTCAAGTCATGGTAGCGTTTTTACACTTTCTCTTCCTTCCTAAAGCAGGAGGTATGCACATGTTTCACTTGTAGCATAAATTGCAAATGTAAGGGGTTCCTCATGACAGAGCCAGGCAAATCATTCTTTATTGTCCCTTGGTTAACTGTACATGCATTGCACAGATCCAGCCTAATATTACAGAAGCTATTGGATATACAGTTGGCAAAGTGGCATCATGGCTCTGCCCACCATCCTAAAATGATCAATAAACCTCTTATTTGTGTGATATGTGATAGACGTTAGTACTGTATAAGGAAAATAAGAAATATTTTCGTGGCTCTGCCCACTATTATAAAATGAGTATGAAACTGTTTCTAGATTCCTCTGTTTTTTACGAAGGCTCTTCTGAGCTTTTTCACTGGCTCACTTGAGGGCCCAAATTACAAACTTGCTAGACACTCATATTCTTAAAGGAGAACTATGGGGTCGGTGCTTTTCCCCATAGTTCTCCTAAGGGTAACGGGAGGACACAAACTAGTGTCCTCCCGTCACCCAAAGCTCAGTATACCGCGAGCTACAGCTCCGGGTATACTGAGACGTCGCAGCCAGAACAGATCCAGACAATGCTGTCTGGATCCACCCAGCTGCGTGAGTGACAGCTGGCTCTGCCTATCTGGAGTCAGAGCCAGCTGTACCCTCCCCCGTCTGTTCCGCCAGTCAGCGCTGGAGGATCGGACAGGGGAAGGGGGGAATCCCTGCAGGGAGCCATGAGTGACAGTCACAGCTCTCTGCACAGATATATCGATAAGTGAGCGAGCGACGGTACGTGTTCGCTCACTTCTAGATCTACTGAACCGACCTGTGACAGTTTCATTGTCACAATAAATATTAAATCAACAACTAATCCTGTTTTTTCCCTCTTTTGTTTCCTCTTTTTGAACACCGTTGCGGGGGACACCACCACAATCACGCTGAGGAAGTTGTTAACCGTAGGGGAAGGAGAGAACCACGTCCAGCTAAATTATCTGGAAACGGATTGACGAAGTGGGCGATTAATACAATTTTTAAAAAAGGATTGCTTCGTATTAAGCTAGCAAACATTTTGGAGATAACCCAATAGAAATCTTCTTCTTTTTTCCGTGATGTTCATGAGGAGAGGGAAGTAATCATACCCCTGTTTTATACCATCATCCATCAGGGTTGGGTTAGAGGATAGCTTAATTAACACACCAGTGTTAGTCAGGTTATTGATGCCTGGAGAGTGACCTTTCAGCCCATAGGATGAATTGCACCCCAACATAGCAACTTGTTTATTAATTTATACATTTATAAACACATTGATTTTATGAGGGTTTTTATGATCACTGGTGTTATATACAAGCTTACATATGATATACAGCACAGCTAATTTATTAAGGATCACAACATATTTATTGTGTTATTTATTTGTATATAGTCACAGATCAATTGTAATCAACGGAAGAGATTAGTTGTTGATTTAATATTTATTGTGAGATTGACACACAGGACCTAGCGCAACATATTGTCAATATATTATATATGGGTCACTTGCAGCTGGTTCATTTTCACTGAGTGATTTTTTCTTTCACGACTCCTAGCGCAGCTGTTTTTTTGTTTCATTGTCACAGGTCGGCTCAGATTATGAGGCTGAGTGAAAAGCACTCGCCTCATAATTCTCCTTTAACTCTTCCAATTAAAGCTTGATAAAGGCTAAACATGATCTTAGGCCATCTAATAGCTTTGAGCCCACCTCCCATATACATACCCTGTTCACATATTCTAATAACATTTTAAAAAATTGCATTATGGTGTTGCAAATGTATTAAAGACCCCAACCCATGTTTTTTCTGAAAACAGACCAATAGAATAAGAATATTGTACGTTACACTATATTTTTGCTAATGCTTTTTCATTTAAAACATACATTATTCAGTGCATACATACACATCATATTCTTTGAATTTCATAAAATATAAAACATAGGACTGTGTCAAAATTATAAAAACCATATATTATGTATCTAGTCTCTTAATCATGCATCCAATGGGCTCTAGGCAGTCTCCTGTGGTGATCTGACCCTGATTCTATTCAGAAATCTCTGCTCTGCAGCAGATAACAGACCAGTCCTTTCAGGTGTATATAAATATTAGCTTGAGTTACTAAGCTTTGTAAGTTACTGGCTTCTTTCAGCTAAGTAGATAAGGATAGCCTAAGGCTACACCTGCTGGCTCAAAGTAGAACACAACATATTCATAATTAATCATTCATTATTATCAGACTAAAACAATAGATTTTTTTTAGCCCTGACAATATTAATTAAAGAACAAAATCTACAAAACCACTCTCCCTTTAAAATAATCTGGAGGTACACTGTTATCTCCACCTAAATATAGATATTGTGTTTGGAAACCACAAATAATGATTGAAAATGAAGGTAAATACATAGAGAGTGTCAATACAAATCTCAAGGCTATGATTCAAAGTATGTGTTTTCCCTTTAAATTGTACTGTCATGAAGTGAAAACAGAACAGCCTCACTGTAATGCTAAATGCTCATAGGTTGCCAGGATACCAAAGTCAATCTTTCTAGATGTTATGAAGCTACCATTGTCAAGGCTTCAGTATCTATGTATCCAAGGTAGTGCAAACTAAGCATACCAATGATCCTAGCTTTAAGAGTTTCAGAATATTCCATGTGCACACAACGTCATTCTGACATCTGCTTGGCTGAGGAAAATTCATCTCACAGCTCGTAGCTAAAACACATTATTATGTTTGTCTTTTGTGGCTTAGAGAAGCTTGAGGGCTTTCCTAACCGAGAGGCAAAGGTGCACTAAAACATACCAGCTTATCAGAACCAATGTTTAATTGATCTGACAACTCTAAACCGTTAAAAGCTAAAATATGATCTGGTCTTAAATGAACATTTCAAATAGAAGAATTACTTTAACTTTAACTGTAGCTTAGCCTCGGGGATAACAGGGATAGCCACAGCAAACTACTGGCCAATTTCTATCTGCCAGACAATGTGATAAAAAACCATTTGATAAAAAATTTGATAAAACAAGTATGTGTCCCTGCTAAAACTATAATAAAAACACTTTTTTTTAATAAACTGAAATTAATCAGACTGGGGTGCTGCTCTATGTAAGCCAAGCAAATTGTTAAAAGAAAAAACAACAATTTCACAACCAAATGTGCATTGCCAGTGTACACTGTCACTGATCATACTGTTCTGAATCATTACATACACTTTTAAGGTATCACCCAAGTATTTTATTAAAAAGAGTAGTGCATTTTCAATGTTGTCCTCAAAGTGGCATGACAAGACCCTCTACCTGTTGAAAAGTATTGTTTTTAAATATGTTAGCATGCGTAAATGCAACTCGTGGCCATGCAAGACTTCCAG
>NW_017306866.1:827249-827682 GCF_000935625.1 Nanorana parkeri | reverse complement strand
CCCCCCCCGTCTTGTTCCAAAAAAGATTTGCTGAACCCTTGGCAAATTGAACATGGGATTCACCCATGACTGGCCAAAAACAGGTAAATCAGGCAGTGCTCATTTCTTGTCTATTGCTAGCTGATGACTGGAAATGTTTCTTTACATATGAGGAATTGTAAATCAAAAGACAGACGAAGGATGATGAGTTTGGCTTTTCTTTTGTATCTATGCTTAAAGTGATATTAAAGGCAAAGCATTTTTTCCCTCCCCCCATGTAAATGTTAGCACTTACCTTAAATGATGTCTCTTTTTCCGATCTTCCTCCTCTTTCCCCATGTTTTCATCTGTCCCTCCAGCGGTGTGACGTCACTCCGATCCAGCGCTGACTGCTCTGTCTCTCCGATGCAGCGGTGTCTGCAGGCGGGGGGCCGCGGCCATAACCTTCCCCTGC
>NW_017306866.1:823696-827162 GCF_000935625.1 Nanorana parkeri | reverse complement strand
GTTTAAAAAGATTTTAAGGGTTTTTTTTTTTTTTTTTTTACACTTCTTTCCTATATCTACTGCATGCTAGCAGTAGATATAAGCAAAAAAAACCGGAGGGTTTAGAACCCCTTTAAGTGGACTTAAAACGATTATGGAAGGTGTGATATTATCACCTTCTTAGCTAAGATGGATGAGAAATAGAGTAATTTTAGAGTAAGCAGCCCTGAGTCCTCCTCATCATATTCATATACATAAACACAGGTCTTAGAGCCACCTCTAGCTGTAGAGTATAAAGACTTCCATTTATCCCTGGAGGCAGGGCTAGATTACATCATCAGATCTCATCTGCTACCCTTTCACTATTCAATTCACTTGATCAGGCTGTATTCCTTTAACTATAGCATTGAAAAAAGAGGTCAATGGCTTGAGTATGTTGTTTGTCAGGATTGCCTTAACATAAAGGATGGCAGGTGATGTGGCACCTAGTGGAACCCCCATTCCACAGTTCCACAGTAAAAATGGGAAAAGCAGTGATAATGTGGGTCTCTTTGTGACAGTTCTGTTGGTAAAGTAAAGTTGGTTGGATAAGAAGCAATAGATGCATAGTGACCTTACAGGGGAACACAATCATTATGTTAGAGGCTTTAGATCATGTATAGCATTACTGTTAGGAGGTGACAGTTCCTTGTGAGAAGTGAGAGATTTTCCTTACATCCTGTTTCTATGATACCTGCACACCTGTTTTTGGCTGATTCTTAGTCAGAGGTCTAAAGAGCAAGCCTTAACACACACAGTAGCACTTTAGCACTCATGCAGACAGCCGTAGACAAATGCAGCATTTTTTTTTACAGATCTAAATGCAAGTATATTGTTTTCCATGGGCCCATGCACACAACGTAAAAAATATTGGTAAACTTGCACTGTGTTCAGATTCATAAAAAAAAAGAAAAATCTACATTCACTGTCCTGTGTATGGACCATATTTTATGTTGTATGCATATAGTGCTCAAACTAGCTAGTGCCCTTGCAACCAACAGAGCACATTAGCACTATATGCTGTATGCATGTACACATTAGCACAGACATTACATATGCACAGTGTATGGACAAAATTTTGCATAGGCTCTTGCTGCCAGCAAAATCATACATAAAATCATATGCCTCTGTGCATGAATAGTAATGACTGTACCACTTGCTGCCACAACCAGACAGGAATATAACCTGAAATGAGTTTACAATATGATAGCTTCTTCAAAGAGGCAAACATGTATTTCTTTAGACCATTTAGCTTAATGATTTATAATTATTGTTTTAATGAACAAAAAGGAAAAATCGTACAACAGGATATTTACAGAAAAATATTACATGACAGAGAAAAGTAAATATTAAAAAAATATTACATGATAGAGAAAAGCAACAGTTAAAAAAAAGGATCAAAAGAGATGAAAAATAATTTAGCAAAGATCACCTGGTCTTTGGTAACTGTGTAGAGTCCAACTGCTTGCAGAGTAAGCACAATCTGATGAACCAGACTCACTGGCCCTTCAGGAACATGATAGTATCCTTAGTAGTGCCAGTGTCAAACAAGAGTTCCAAAACTGCCAATGCAACAGCTTTTTCCCGAATCTCAAGAGGGTGTAGCAGAGTCAACCCCCATTCAATCAAAAGGTCTGAGTGGTGGGATGTAGGAGTGCTAGAGTGCTTTATTATTCTTATGCAGATACACACTTACTGCCAAATATTCTAAATAACTCAATATTTCTGTCTGACAAGGTTTCACAATCTGACAGCCAACATACTGTTGCACAAAATGAAATTACGATGCGTTAGAGACCAAATATGATACCAATATTGTGCATGTATCTTAGTAGTGTGTAATGTGTCCCCTCAGCCTTTTGATTCTTGTAGTATAGGTATGTTTGGTGTCTACCTGATTGGTGTCTTCTTACAAAGTCATGTTACCAATTTTTAAGAAGGTAACTTCATTATAGCAGGGATTATAGCATATGCATATAGTTTGGATGCGGTAGTTACACAGAAACAGACTCAGGATGTGTATTATTCAGACTTTTCTGCACACTGTTTGCAACCTTGCCATTTTTTTAACAGTGCTTACCGTATATACTCGAGTATAAGCCGAGTTTTTCAGCCATTTTTTTTGCTGAAAAGTCCCCCCCTCGGCTTATACTCGAGTCAGCGTCTCGAGCTGGTCCTGTTTCAGAGGATCATTGTAAATGTATTGTTGCAGGCACTCTATATGTACATGTACTATATACTACATATAGAATGCACTGAACAATAGATTTACAATTATCCTCTGCTAATATGAATGGGTTAAATGATCCGTAGTACATGATATGTAGCCCTGTACCCCCTTTTCCACTTACAGAGCTAGGTTATTGTTTTTCTTTTAAATAAATATTAATGTAATTTTATTGGTATCTATCTTCATTTTGTATATTTACCAGGTGCTGCCTTATTTCCCACCCTCGGCTTATATTCGAGTCAATACTTTTTCCCAGTTTTTTGTGGTAAAATTAGGTACCTCGGCTTATATTCGGGACGGCTTATACTCGAGTATATACGGTATTTAGAAATCTTTTGAAGACTCTGCTAATGTAGGTTTATGACATCTCTTCTTTGAGATCTCTATTTTGCTTATAGCTCTTTTTCTGTCACCTGTTCTTTAAACTGGCCTGTGGCTTGTCAAATGTGTAATCTTTTCTAACTGCCCACAAAAGACATGAGATTTCATTTTGACCACACTCATACCTCCCAGTTTTCTAAGATGAGAAAGAGGATAAGATCTTGCACAAAGTATATAGACAAAGGACAAACCCCTGTTACACCTCAGCTATGCAAACCATCAAGAATTAATATGTAAAAAGTGATTGGTTAAACCCACAAGTGCTTTCTTTACCACTACCTTTCTTTTATACTGGCTTCTCAAAATAACAAATGCAAAGCAAATTTAGAGGCTGAATAATATTTTTAGTGTAGTATAACACTTTTAGAAGTTAAATAGTTAATTTTTAAATAAAGGTTTATACATCAGACCAAAAAGAGGGACTACTATGGAGGAAAGTGGGAAAGAGGAGTTTGGTTCCAAAAAGAGACAGTTGGGAGCTACCTCAACAGCAGGGACATGCAGTCAGGGGAGGCAGAGCCTCACCTAGTATTATGAAGAAAAAAGGTGTCAGCTTCACACCGATCTGAATGGAGAAATGGAGCTGTGCATGTTGGAGGAAATATACCAGTAATTTACACACTTACGATCCTAGCACTTCCATGAACACGAAGGTGTCACGTATGTTGTTTGTTTGTTTCTTCCAAATACAGCCATCTTCCTCCTCCTTGCGACCCATTTTATCTATAGTGGACACGGTGAATTCTATCAATGAAGGATACAAAATAGGTATTAAAAAAGATTAGAAGCACACAAACACAAAAACTGTCAAATATATGATGTTATATATGTATATAT
>NW_017306866.1:820549-823051 GCF_000935625.1 Nanorana parkeri | reverse complement strand
ACAGCAGTGTTTCTCTCCTTGGCGGCCGGGAGCGGGAGGCTCCCAGAGCGCCCGGGAGAGTTTTTTTTTTTTTGACAGCAGCAGAGCCGCCGGACAATAGGAAACTATTGGGCAGAGCAAGCTGTCACTGCTAGCTCTGCACAAGCGTTTGCTATTTACTTTTTTAACTCTTTTTCTGTTCTGCTCGGTACCTCTGAGGGACCGAGCAGAACAGCCGAGCCGAATGCCGCTCGGCGGCATTTGGCTATTCACTCACTGCTGTTCGGGATCTTTAAGAATAGCCTGAACAGCAGTGAGTAGCCTGCCGGAGGTTCGGCTCAGCCGATCCAGATGTTGGATCGGCTGAGTCGAACTCCTTCTGCACTTCGGGTCGGCCGAACATGCTGAGAATGTTCGGCCGACCCAAAGCCACATGAAGCAAGCCGATGTACGGCTGATTTCAGCCGATGTGCTTTTCACTCACCTCATAGTTCTAGCCGACCTGTGACAATGAGACCGTCACAGGTCGGCTCAGTAGATCGTGAGGTGAGCGAACACTTACCGGCGTTAGCTCACCTCTCGATCCTGTCACAGCTCTGTGTTTTGACAGGGGAGGGGCTGGATTCCCCCCTCCCCGCTCCGATCCGCCAGTGCTGACTGGCAGATCAGACGGGGGAGGGGGTTGGTACAGCTGGCTCTGCCTCTAGATAGGCAGAGCCAGCTGTCACTCACGCAGCTGGGCGGTATGCTGTGGTGTCTCAGTATAACGCGAGCTTCAGCTCACGGTATACTGAGCTTAGGGTGACGGGAGGATGCTAGTGTGTGTCCTCCCATTACCCTAAGGCGAACTATGGGGAAAAGCCTTAACCCCCTTAGTTCTCCTTTAAATACACACTGCAATTAGAGTTAAACATGACATGAACCCTTGGGATGCAAAGAGAGAACCCAGTCACCTTGCTGAGCATTTCAGTTTTTCATCCAGGCATTATTGTGTTTGTAATCCCTTTTTTTTGTTTACACTGCAATGTGGACTCCTTGATAGTGGATGTATCAGTGTTAGTACTAACACCAACAATCAGATTAATTATTGGTGAAGGATAGCATGCACTTTGCTGCTCTTGATTAATCAAGGTACGAGCAATCGCAAACAATCAATTCATCATCAATTAAAATATTGAACAATCTATCACACACAGTACTGTTCTGCACATGGCAATGGACTGAATATATTGATCAATAATATGACCTGTTAGTGAAAAATCAAAATGATCAACTAAAATTATAATTTAATTGATCTGTATTAGGATCAGTTCTGTCAACTTAGGATCATGTTACGGTATGTCAGTGGTATTTTGTAGGATAGGCAGCATTAACAGTCATGTAGAACCATCTGGATTTAAAGAAAAATGGTTTGGTAGCTACACGACATTCAATTGCTAGGATGAATAAAAGCCATGAATCAGAAAAGCCACTGAGCAAAAGATGACTCAGTCAGTCTCAAAAGGGTCAAAAAGGGCTTTAGAATTCAATCCCAGCTGTACTAACGTCTTAATGTATATGGTTTATAGAGTCTAAAATTAAAACATAGCATAATTTAATCCATTCTTTAAAAGTAAATTAACTCACCAACTGGAGAAAATGCAGCCAGCTTGGCACTTGGCATATTAGCTACAATAAAAGCCAATCTGAAAAAAAGAAAATGAAACACGTTAAATATAAAATACTATTCTTATTGTGGTGTCATACTGAATAATGACAACACAAAACAGTAAGGACTGGAGGGTCTTGGTCTAATTTGCCATTAGGGTTGAATTACAAAGGAGTAGAGACCTGGCAAAGCAAATGTTCACATAATTTTGTGAAAAAGGTGAAGCTGCTTTCACTTCATTCTTCCAGTCATGTACATCATAAAAAAATCTGTTTTGTTTATTTTCCTTACATATGTTTTGTCATGCAATTGAACATTTTTTCTCCTTGATCGCTTTGCTAAGTGAACATTAACAATGGCTTTAGTAAAACTAGCTCAGTATCTGTTAACTAATAATTTTCTGATTATCCCAGTATATGTGGCTTCATTATATTTATCCAAGCAAATTTTTATTGCCTTTACATATGTTTTGAAATTCAGTTGAACCTAGTTTCTCCATATTCACTTAGCTAAGTTGAGCCTTAAGTACTCCTTTAGTAAATCAAGCCCAATATACTGTATGTTAAGTAACAACACAAATCTGGCTGTGGTCAACACACTGGGGTTATTTACTAAAGGTGTAGAGATGTTTCACTTAGCAAAGTAAATGTTCATCTACCTTAGTGAACACAGAGAAACTGTGTTCAAATGAATGGCCGATCATGTATAAGGGAAATGTTAAAAACAGGCTTTACTTGCACATGATTGGATGATTGAAGTGAAGTTACATCATCAAGCTAAGTTAACATTCATTTGGTAAAGTAACCATTTAATTGTCTAACTTAACAATCTCTATTTCCTTGGTAAATAAATCCAAAACAGTTTATATATATATA